>NC_052017.1:0-213950 GCF_015832195.1 Motacilla alba alba
TAAACAGAAAGATCTTTAATACTTTTCTGTTCTGCAACAATACCAATGTTACTGATTTATTTAAAGTCAAGATTATTACTGGATGAGCACTCAGGTAGTCATAGGCTAAACCAGACCAGAACCCTGAGAAGCACTTTACTTTTTGGACAGTGCATTATTGGAAACTGGTTCCTCAAAAGGTTTCTCTCTGTAATATGCACAATTTGCTCCCCAAAACTTCTCCAAACAGCAAGGAGGCTACCCCATGTATTAGAAGGTAGCCCCAGAACTGCCACGTGGACCACAGAAACTGCATTCAAGGTGAAAGATAAAGCAGGTAGCAGCCACAGCCCATTTGTGCAACCAGAAAAGCTCTATAATATTATCCATCCATAAGCATGCTTCAGTGATCCATAACAGGTATCAAAAAACTCAAAAGGATTATTTTCTTCTGTGGACGGGAGACAGGTAGATCTCAACTCCAGTCTAGCACTAGACAGAGTCATTTCCTTGATTTGAGCTGAGATTTAATCACAGTCGGTGTCCACTCTGAAGCACTTCTGTCCTTAAGCCACACAATGAAACCAAATAGCATCTCTGCAGTCCGGCTGGATTTTTGGAATCACATAAACTGCATCACACACACATACACCTTTCTCATCATCCACAACATAAATGACTACCAGTGCAGCTGGTAAATCTTTACTTTTGAAATCAATGTCACCTTTGTCTGGTGGGTAGGAAAATACTGATGTATCTTTTAAGAAGTCCAGTTAAAGTTATTTTTGGAGACAAAATCTTCTTGTGGGAGATCACTTGTCTGCCTACGCCAAGTACATGCTGACCAAAGATTTTTCAATTAAACTATCTAGCATCTGAGCAGGAATGCATCAGAGGAGGTAAACATACATTTGAATGTCAGGTCACTGCTCTATACATCTCAGCAATAGATGTATGGGATTTGCTTAAAACTAGCCAAGAGTCATTGTCAGTCAAAAGTTTTCCAGAATAAAGATTCTGGCAATAATAAAATCCCAGACAGTTCATTGCTCTCTTTCCATTAGGTTATAAGACCTATGCTTCTCAAAAGACTATTAGTCTTCATCAATTAAAAGTCATGCCACAGCATGGAAAAAGACACAGCTACAATCTCAGTGTATTTGGAGTAACAGTCCCCCCACATTTCCTTAAATTATGCCTCAATTCTCTCATTTTTACATGCCAATTAACTGGCAAAGTTCCAATTGCTCCTTCTTTTGACTAACATACCAGGTAGTTACCCCCTACTTACTTCAATAGAATTGTCCTTGCATCCATCTCTGCATTCTCATCACCAGGAACGTCAAATTTATTAGTGAGTGTGAGAGAAACCTCAGTCTTTGCTAACATTTCTCTGTTGGGGTCATTAACATTGCCAGAACCTTCCCCTGCCAAGCAGAGAGAGTTTAC
This sequence comes from Motacilla alba alba, assembly GCF_015832195.1. Lineage (NCBI taxonomy): Eukaryota > Metazoa > Chordata > Aves > Passeriformes > Motacillidae > Motacilla > Motacilla alba. The sequence goes on from NC_052017.1 coordinate 1,429, forward strand.
AGATTAAATCACATTCTTCACCTTCTTGACTGTTAGGACTTTGTAATTTTTTCCTACATAACAGACACAGAAATCTAGACTGTTTCCTGTACTGTCCAAAGGACACTTCAACACCCAAACCAGCCTTTAAAGGCATCATCGTCACTATATCAGACTATATCTTGAATATCAGACTTTTTCATAACAAATCTGAGAGAATGCACTGGCCAGAAAAGCACCACAAAAATCACCACTTTGCATGCTTAAAGATTTACATGCATTCCACACTGTATCTCAGATTCTCACTGAGAAGAGTGGCTAAACTGCCAAAAGTAGAAAACAAAAGTGTGATGATGCTGATACATTCATGTCCTCATCAAAATGCATGTTTCAAGCTAGGAGCAAAGAGCTTGTTAGCAACTGAACTTGTCATAATCTCTTGAACAAAGTAAGCTATCCCATCAAAAAGAAATTTTCTTGCTCTAACTGCATATGAACTTTCACTAGAACAATAGTTGGTACCTTTCCCCCCATTTTTTAAAGGGCTGCAGAAAGATCTGACATATTAGCCACAGTGAAACAATGCACACAGGAGAAATGAAATGGAGAAGGAGGACAAGTTCTAGCTAAACCCATGGTCTATGTTTGTTCAGATAATGCCTCTAACAGTTCTTTGCCAGCGCTTGGAAGAAAATGTGCTTGCAATCACTCCTTTAGAAGGTTCTAACCTTTCTGATCAAGCAACTTCAAGGTAAGTGTTTGCTGTCAGAGCATCCTCTCCAAAAACTCTGCCCGGTTTGCCTCCCTCCCCTCTCCTAGACTAGAAACTTCAAATAACTGCAACACAGAAACCAGTGAAGGAGAAAAACTTGTGCATTTTTCCACTATGTGTTACATCCTGAAGCAGTAACTGTGTCTCAGGTTTCCAGAACAGTTTCACAGATTAGTAGTGTTAATTCCTTCTTCCCCCAACCAGAAGAGGATAAGATTCTATTTTCTTTATGGAAAATAACTCTAAAGGAGGGGAAAAAATGTTACCTGTCCACATGCCAAAGACTCTTAAAGGAACACATGCTATTTAATACATTTATTACTGCACTCTGAAAGGAACACCTACAGATCTCCAGTAAGGATGGATCCTAGCAAACAAGCTGGAACAGGGACACAAGCACAGAGAAATGGCTCCAGTGTAATGGAACAAAGAAAATACGTCAACATCCATTTGTCTTCTAGAAACTTCTAGAGTGGGATGAGGTGAGGTGGGTGGGGAGAAGAGGAAGAACCCCTCGTTTTTTTTCAGGGCAGTAAATTATGCAGAGAAAATATACTGCAACAAATCTGCTGCTGCCTTTTAGAGCACATCCTCCCAAAGGACCTGTGATGATTTCTTACTGTTTCTTTACTGCACCTTTAAGTCATTTCAGGTAATATCACATATTACTTTAGCAGAATAAACTAGACCACCTATTAAGGACTCAATTGTAGGAACCTCTCCGAGATCATCCAGCAGCTCGTGAATTGGATCATTGTGCTCAGGAGCAATTGCATCTTGATGGTCTAAGAGCAACTAAATGAAGAGAAAAAAACAATTGTGTTTTAACAATACATCCTTTTCTAGGCAATAGAATTTCATTACTTTAGGCTGGTATCTTTTAGAAAAAAATCACTGAACTCCAAAGCAGCAATGTCAATATTAAGAGCTGTGTCAATATCACATACTCAAATGCTTTCCAAAGAAAGTCTGTGAGGCCACACCTAAATAACTTGATTCTATAAACCAACTTGATTCTATAAACCAACTTGATTCTATAAACCAACAAACTACAATCATGACAACTTTCAGCCTTGTATTTGGTACTTTGTGTTTCAGACAGAAGCAGCATTTTCTTCACAAACACTGCTTATAAGGAGCAACTATGACTAATGTATACTTACAGTGTGTGTATTGATGATTTCACCGATAGAAATATAAATTACTGGTTTAGTGAGAGTCACCAAGTCTGAATATTCATCAATATTAAATTTATCCTGCAATTCGGGAACCTCACAGGCAGCCTGAAAAAAACGTCTTCAGAACAAAGAAGGAGAGAACACTTAGTATGACTCCAAGAGTCATGTGATATGTCAAGAGTATTACCTCCCCATGACAATTTCAAGCATAGACTCTCCTCTTTAAACTATGGTACAGTATGGCATACTACAGTTTGCATGTTTAGTTTAACACATCAGAAGCGACCTAGTAAATTCAATCATTGATACTGGCCATGTTGACATTTGCTCATTTTCAGAATTGACAGAACTGCCTTCAGTGACCTTGTTCCCCTGCCCCCACTGCATTATCATCCTTTGCCCCCAACTACTTCTGGTTACCCTTTTTCCAAAACACAGGAGATATGACAATTCTTCAACAAAAGCTTACTTTGTCTACATGAATAGCTAAATGCCAACCTGCTTTATTCCTGACCACCACTAGATTTTCATGTGCAACCAGGGTTCTCATAGGACAGAAGAATGTATGTCTATTCTGGTTGTCCACGTCCAAAGTGCTGTAATAAGTATGTGCAAAAGCAACCTTTATTCTGGACACTTGAAACTCTTGACTTTGCAATCTCACAAACATATAATCCATTGTTCATAAATTCCAGGTACACATTTTATCTGCCATTGTCACTGATGCTGTGGCAGTCTGGACTGAAATCTCTTTTATTTTAAATAGACTGCAAATTTGACAGAGACAGAATTTTCCATGTTCTAAATGTACTGATTTCCCTTTTTTCTTGCAATGTTACCCTCTGACAAACTTCCCAACTTAATTAGCTACGGTCTTCTACCTGAATTTCTGGTGTGACTGCAATAGGTATTCATTTATGATGCTTAAATGAGCATTGTCTCCCATGAACATCTTATTGGATGCAGCATGCTGTAACATCTTTGCAATGGAACCGAGGTTTCTGCGTTGATCTGTCGTCAGCTGACCTCCAGCTGAAAGGTCAATGATGTCAAATGCATCTGGTGCCACGATGGCTGGATTCATGTAGCGATAATAGAGTAAGTTGCCAACAATCTGGGAAAGAGAGAAGAAATATATCAATAAACAAAAGTACAGGACCCAACCAAATTTTTTTTGAAACTACTCTGTGTTTCGATAAATTATTTTATTGTAAGCCTCTTTCCAACACAAAGGTTCTCCTCTATAGAAGCACATACCATCCCAAAAGATCTAGTGTTAAAAAAACCCCAATATCATAAAGATGCAATAGAGCAGTCAACACAGAGGAAAGTCTGAGTACTATCAGTCACAAGACAATACAGCAGCAGATATTCCTAGGCGTAAAGATTTAGAACTCTAACTTACAAAAATGTACGGATAGGAGATACTATAAGTTACCAATGAACTACTGATATGAGCATGAGACAGTCTGTCAGGAGAATTAAATGCAACTGAGTTAGCCTAACAAAGGGCAGAATGACCAGAGTATAGAGGAATCAGACAATGAAATTTCAGTGTGGAACAAGAGCCAATTTTTAAAGAAGCATAAAGCATTGGCTGCCATCTCTGTCAAAGCAAAAATAGGGAGGAAGAATGGCACACCAAGAAGTTAAATTGAGGAAATTATTTTCCATTTCTTGTCCAAAGCCCTTCTCTCTTTCAGAATAAAAGCCTTCTTCGATAAGCCAGCAAGCTATTCAAGCACAGACCCCTAGTTAGTGAGAAACCATTTAATCCAGAAGTAAGAAAATCAGAAGTACAGAAAACAAATGGCATTGGATGCTTCAAAAATCCAATTTACTAAGTCAAATGTGAGCAGCAGTACATTTCAAAGAACTACAGATAGAGATTATCACATTATCCATATGCTCACAATATTCTTCTACCCTGTACTGGATATTTTGCCAAAAGTAATTCTAGCAAGGAAAGGTATTAACTCACCATGCTGATTTAAAGCAAAAGCTCTCTCACCACATGCTCATTTGCAGAAGGCCAGGTCACTGAACCTTGGCTTCACCTGCTTTTCATGTGACTAAAATGCATGGAAGAGATTGGGGTCTGAACAAACAGCTGAAAACACAGAGAAAAAACCTAGCCATTGCTATGTCCCAGAAATTAATAACTGGTTTCAGTGAGGCCATGTTTGGACAAGTGTTTTATGCAAGCCTCTGCTGTACTCTCACAAATTATGCCATGGGATGTTAACAGTCTGCTGACCATTAACTGTCTGTTTACTGCCAGTAAAAAGAAAAAAACATCCATGAAAGAAATTGAATTTGAATTGAATGACATATGAACTTCTGGGGCAAAAAGAACGTATATTATATTATCATCTTCGGTTGCTAAAAAAAAAAATCTACAGGTAGGCATAGCACGCAACTGCAGTTTTGACTTTCATGTGGACAGTTACATTATTTCCATGAGGATTAACAAAACCTGCAGTTTTCCACCTAAATTTACAGATGGAAGAAATTAATTCACCTGCATAGAAAGAACCGATGTCTCAGAATGGGAAAGCACAGAACTAGAAGAGAGAAGAAAACAGCATTCAGATTGGTAATTATTTTGTAATGAAGCAGGGGCAGAGAAGCTTAAAGAGACATTGTCAAGCATTCTAATAACCAAACTATATTCTATTAAAAAGTAAAGCGTTCATGGGCATAAATTCAGTATTTACCAGAAGCCACAAAACCAAAGAAATTTCAACAAAAACCCCAATGCTGTAGTCATCTAAGAGCAACTAAGATTAGGATCCTTTTAGTTCTCCAAACCAACTGAAATACGAAATACAAAACTGACCAGGCATCATAGGAAGCGATTCTACATACTGCCGTCAAAATATCCCAGTGTGTTACAGATGGGGCATTAGGAATATCAGAATTTGGCACACAGACTTCTTAATTTGTCTCTTTAAGGAAGGAGCAGCAGGCAGTGATCACATTAATTAACCCAAGGTTTATTTTCTAGGAGCAACAGTAAACCCCAGGTCAAGAAACCTAACGGTCCAAATGCCCAAGATACTAAAAACAAAACAGAAGCATAGAACAAAACAGAAGTTTAGACCTTCTTTCTAAACAATGTATTACATCTCAAGCAATGTGTATGAAGATAACGTCAGTAGCCTGATGTGAAATATTTTCTATCTGTAGAGGTAAATGAATAGGTTTATATGTGCTCCTCTCCACACATACACCTAACAAGAGAGAAGAATGAGATGTGCTCACCACAGCCAATTTGGCTGTCAATAATTCACGAAGGTGTATAGGTCCTCACCTTCAGAAGCTCATCCTCACCAGCATCAGGAAACTTCTCATGCAGGGAGTCTTTCAGGACCTTGGCAATGAAACGCATTCCATACCTGAGAGAAAGAAAAGGTCAAATAAGACTGTTGCAAGCATGAAGGCACCAGCAACTTCTCAGGGATAACACTGGTGCATCAGACTCACGGGATTTTGTCCACCGAACTAATAATGGCAGACAGGAACTTGTCTGTCACTGTCCTCATGTTTCTGATTGAGGCATCCAGGCGTGTCCTCACCTCTTCATGACTTAGGGCTTGCTCAGGAGTAACATCATATGGCAGTTTGCTTTTTGAAAAAGTCAGACATACACAGGAGAATATTACTCAGGGTAGTACACTTCAAGAACGTATAGCCTGACACAGAAACATGCTTATATTCACTTTGCTGCCAAAAACTATGCACTGCCTTGAATTAACCTGGTTGGTGCTGTCAGAACTGAAATTCTTTTGCTTTTACTTCCTTTACTTTCCCTTGCACTGGCCAGTGAGAGAAAGACCTAGCTAACTCAAAACTGATCTTTTTTACAGCATGCACACTAGGCAAAAAAAGCACCATCCACAATACATAGTGGTACTTCAGACTGCAAACTGGTGAAAATGAAAGCTATGCATTTGAGTATTAAGATGATGAAAACTTGGACACAAGCAGAGCAGCATCCATAAAATCAATATAACATGCTGCTGAAGGAATAGTTATCTTTTTTTCAATCAGCTGAAACTATTGCATAATATTCCAGTGAACACAGACAAATTAAGCTGGTAATTCATAAAGGTATATCCTAAATCTTATGTATAGAGAAGAATCTGAATACACATTATCACTTCAATTTTTACCATGTCCAGGATTTTGCATAAAGTCTGCAAAGGTATATGACTGCTTTAGATATGGAGGAAGTCATCCATCTGTATGGCTTTTGCTTTTTTTTTTTTTTTTTTTTTTTTAGTACATTAAAAAACCCAATATAACCCCAATAACAGAATCCTCAAGTTCTAGCAAATGACAACCACTGAAGAAAAAGAAACCAGAATGACACAAAATCACACAGCTCAATACAACTGTCATCAATGGCTGATATTAATTAGAAAGATGTTAGGACCAAGGAGAATTAAACGCAATGTGATGCTTTCAGCCAGCAAGAGAGGCTTTGTGTGCTTGAGAACAGTACCTGTTTGCACGGGCCAAGCGTGACGTGAACAGGCACTGACATGGAAACAATTCCCAAATACATTTTCTTACAGTACATTCTTTTAGGTTAGAGGGCATCTCATAGCTAACTATCAAGTTAACATAGGAAACCACCAAAGAGCATTTCTTTTCCCATCATTTAATGACATTCCTGTTCAATACTCTCAGCACCATAACCAGAGTAGGAACTTTAGAACTCTCAGATGAAAGCTGTCTTGACGAGACAGTCAGTTGGACAGATGCATGCAGTGGAGTCAGGGATGGTTTTGAATGACTAACTGAGCAATGCAAAGCAGCTAAGCAATGTTTAGAAAAATACAGTATTAACAGGTCCCATACCTGGCCTCTCCAGTTTGGGATTCCATCTGGTTAACCCAAGACTTGTAAATATCCACAGGATCAGTTTTGATATTAAGTGACTTGTCATCGATGATTTCCTTCACAACTGGTGCAAGGATCTGCCTCAGGGCATTCTGACCACGGGCACCACGATTGAAACTTACCACCATTTTAATAACAGTAGGATTCCCAGTCACAATCTCATGTATCTGGTCTACTTTTGATCTGAAGAAGAAAGAATCTATATGAAATTTGAGGTATGCATAACTCTGTCACTGCCTACGCTTCCCTGGACTACTGTTCCAAGCATAACTTTGTGGGTGGGGTGGCGGGGGGAGACACACAAGTTTTTTAGAAGTTGTTATTCGTTTCAGGGCATATATCATCTTCATGCTTAAAAAGCATTCCCAAAAATGCTTGAGGGCAGTTCCTCAAAAAGTTCATTGCATATTCTTCCTCACAGCAAGTTGTGCCACTCTGCATTGTAAAGTCATGTAACTCAAACTCACACTTTGAGTTACAGTCATGTAAGTCATGTAACACTGAGCTCCTAAGGCCTAACCAATCCAACAAAACATGTCTGAGTTGGACAGCCAGAGTTTCTAACACTGACAGGAAACAGAAATGCCAAACAACAGAGATTTCAGACTCCTCGTTAGTTATTGGAAATCCAGATAGCTTAGATTTAGCTCTCTTCCTGGCTCTTAAAGCCTGAGTTTGCAGTTTGTTGGACATATTTATAATCAGACACTGGAGAACTGAGATTAGACTGAATTTCAGCATGACTTTGCATCAGATCAGAAGTAACTGCCATGTTGAGCAGTGAAATCTTGATTGAAGTGAAAAGCCTTCATCTTCTTTGGACAAACTTGATTCTTCTTTGATAGACTACATTAATAGATATGAAATGGGAAAAGGACAGTGAAGGGACAGATTAGCATTATCTGCATATAAGCACTAGACTTCACATGAAAATGTGCCTCATTTTCAGGAACTGCCAAAACTGATTCAACAGCAAGAATGTGCCATATGCTACCACATACTTGATCTCTTCCTGCAGTGCTGTTTGGAAAAGTCGCAACAACAGGTATTCCTCTCTTTGATTGGATGCATAGTTATACAGCGTGAAGATGACAGAATCCATGAATTTTGTGGATTTGTTTTGAGGCATCTGAAAAATCAGCTTGGCCAAGTAGGTTGGGTTAGTCTACAACAACAAGAAAAATTACTTAGTGTGCATGTCCCCGCTGGTGTTGCTAAAAACTAAGGTGGCTCAAAACAGTTGCTGGCTGGACTTGATTTTAAAGGTCTTTTCCAACCTTACTGCTTCTATGACAACTACAGCGCACAAGCAAAGACTGTGCTAAGACATAAAACCTTCTATGACAAAAGGTTACTGAGCAATGTAAGAAGTTGGTTACCTGAAGGAGGTAGAACAAATGCTGATAGGCTTCCAACTTTTCTCTCTTTTCTTTGCTCAATGCTTTCAAACCTCCCCTTTGTTTGTTCAGCATCATCATGTCAGAGAGCTGTTCCTTGTTCTTCTTGGTAAGTTTTTTGCTATGAGAAACAACGTCCTGGAAAGAAAGAACAGGTACAGATTTCACTCTAAGAAGTTTCAAAGAAGAAACTGAAAAACAGTTGCATCTGAGAGCCACTTCTCTTGGATGTGGAAATGCAGGGTCAAGGAATGCCTGGGGCTATTGAAGTGAAGCATTGTTTGCTACAGCAGCAGTTTCTCCAACTGGAAGTATATGTTCTGCTTTGTTCCTGACTCTGTGAATTTGTCTGAAACCCTAGAAGGGTTAGGCACTCTTGGAAGCAATTACGATCAGAGCTGGTAGCATTCTGAAGACACTTTGAAATGTTTTCCTTTTTTCAACTGGGCTCACAGTTTATAAATACTGTTCCATATTCAGCTAGCTCACTACCTCCGCATACTCCGCATACTCTGACAGCAATGGCACTTTTCACTGCAATCATCAGCCCAACCACTGCAGCTTCCTTCTAAGATAAATTTCGCTACAGCAGTTGAGATTTTGCACTCAGAGAAGCCTAGTGTGATGAATTCAGGACCACATGAAAAGCTGACCAGTACTTCAGCTTGAAGAAAAGACAATACCGTATCAGCAAGAGCCTTTTTTTTTTTTTTTTTGGGGGGGGGGGGGTGGGAAATGAATCACACCAGCCAAGCTTAGATAGAGGGTGCTTCCCTTTAACCAACAAGCAACCAAGGTGCACAAGCACAAGTGTCTCCTGCCTCCAAAATCACCCCCCTGGCTGAAAGCTTGTGGCATGTGACTTGTTTAACCACAAAGGAGCAACAAAGAAGAGTCTCAAAGCTTTTCAATACAAAACCTGTTGCATTTGTTAGATCAAGGTAGTCTTGTTATGTTTTTTTAGCTTCAGGACTTGTTTCTTCTCCTCCTACAGTTTTCTCTCTAGGGATACATACTAAATTAGTGGAATGAACCTAGAACATACTGGGAGTAAAAACTAAGTCAGGGGAAATGTTTTCCACTGGGCCTGAGCAACCAACATCTGAGACCAGGAGCTCTCCATGCTAACTACCACTGGGCTCAATTATACGTGTGGCTGGTCTCCCAACAACACATTTCTTACCTGCAATGTAATTTTGTTTTTCACTAGCAAACCAATTTTGATGTCCATGAGATTGAGGTCATTTTCCAGTTGCTGATTGGATCGGATCAAGGTTACAACTTCTTCACGCAGTTTCATTAGTTCAAGCTCCTCCTGAAAATCTTGGTCACTCTGATCAAGCAAGTGGACAAATTTCCGAACCACAGCCATAGGTGGATTTTCATCATTAACTAAAAACAGGCAAGAAATAGACAACACTAGAGGATGAAAAACAGAAGTAAATATATGCCTTATCTATGTTTAAATGGCACATCAAGGAGCACCCAGAGTCAATTAGTACCATCTTGTCTAAAAAGCTTCAGACACTTTGATTCTCCTGTTCTGAGAAAATTGTAAGATAACTAAATCAAGAACAAAGTCAGTATTAGCATAGGGTAGTCCACACTGTCAGAGCTAACTGCAAAGCTACAGTTCTACTTTTCAGCAGGAAAAAAAAAAAAAAAAAAAGAGGCAGCTAGAATCAACTTCTCCCTCAGCCTCAAGAACTACCTACTCCCTGCACTGCCCTATCAACTTCATCCCAACTGCTCCTCAAAACCACCTTGACGTTATAGATCACACAGAATATTGGTTGACAAGAAGCTTGACATGACCCAGCAATGTGCACTTGCAGCACAGAAAGCCAACTGCATCCTGAGCTGCATCAAAAGCAGTGTGGTCAGGAGATAAGGCAGGTGTTTCTCCTCCTCTACTCTACTCTAATGAGACCCCACCTGTAGTACTGTGTTCAGCTCTGGGGCCCCCAATATAGTAAGAAGGATGTGGAGCCGCAGGACCGAGTCCAGAGGAGGGCTACAAAGATGATATGGGGCTGGAGCATCTCTCCTATGGAGACAGGCAGAGAGAGTTGGGGAATCTCTTCTATGAATCTATGATCCCTCACAAACAGAGATTTGAGGCACATCAGTTTTATCCTCTTTTATCCCTACTTACTGAGGGTTTTGTAGTCTTCTCGGGCTTTGTTTGCTCGAATAAAGGCTTGAATTTTTATGACATCATTTATCTAGGATTTAAGAAACAAAAAAATCACTTGACATCATTCTGGAAAGAGTACCAAAGTCAGGTACAGAATACATTTAACAAGATAGCCTCTTACGTGGTTTCTGAAATACTGCAGACGATCTCTGTAACGTCTTCTGGCTTGATACATCCTGGTCATTGACTGAATCTATTGAAAGGTAACCAAAACACTCAGATAGAAACCTTATCTACAAAGTTCTCTACCCCAAAGGTTTACCAAAACAGTCAGCAGAGAACCTGCACTACCTTTACTACTTGGTCCTTTTGTGCACGTAAGTAATCCAAACGGATTTGATATGCCTTCCTTTGCTTGTAGCCACGCCATTGAGACTGAAAACAAAATAGGCACACTCAGTTTACTTTTCCAATTGAACAGAAGTAACTACAAATCTGAGCTTCTTTGTGTTTCTCACTTCCAACTGCCCTTTTGGCTAAATGAAACATGAAGGAAACCCGCTTGTCTCATCAAGAGATACACAGTGTGAAGCATTAACTATTTTCCAAATGTAATCATGAGAGACTTGAAATTACCCCATGAAGAGCCTGGGCCTTCTGAAGCACAGTTAGAGGTCAAGGATACAGTGAAACAGTCAAGTTGACAGAAACCGTTCTACATGAGGATCATGTGTTAGCTGCCGCTGCTGAGAACAATGGTGTAACCATTTTTAAGCCTTCTCAGCGGACCCACTGCCATCCACACTTGGGAAGAGAAGTCAGGCAAGGGGTTGAACTACGCTTAAAGGGAGTGTGTGTTATTTTTATGAGCTGGGAGTGGGTGTGCAGGTTTTGTTAAATATACAGGCAGAGTATGTGCTACTTAGGCAAAAACAAATGGACATATACTGCTGAAATAATAAAATGGTAATAGGGTGCAAAGCAACTATTGCACTGTACACATTTTATTTACAACATCACAGGAAGAATTTTTTTGTGGCTGTCCTGTAAATGCACCCGATTTCATGCTAAATTATCCAACCATCTCCTTCAGGTCCCCAGTCCTCCAAATCCCTGGACAAATTTGAAGAGAAGCAAGAATACTGAAGGACCATGTTGTTTCTCTTTAATTCATGATGAATCACAACAGCAATGCATCTCATGGTACTATCACCAACAACACACTACATATTTCTTTACTCCCGAAACACTGAAATGTGTAAAAAAGTAGTTGCTAAAGCTTCCTCAAATAACTTTTTCTCTCTCCAATTCTATGTGATTATTGGATTGATTATATATGACACCTAGAAGGAAATAATATACTAAAACTCACTGGAGAAGGAAATGTTTTTAGATAAGTAACAATACAAGACAAAGACAATTGTGTGCTGTAACTACCTGAATTGAACAAAAACTGTTAATAAGCTTGTGTACAGAAAACAACTGCAGAGTACAAGTTCCAAACAGAATTAAACGGTATCAATACCTGAATGCAAGTGATTGCTGGGACTTGCTTCTTCAAAAAATTCATTCTTGAGTTGAATTCCTGGCGAACAAGATACCCTCGACAGCAAGCCTGAAGTTTCATAATCAGGTTCTCATTTGCAAGCCACAACTGTTCTCGGTTGTATGCTGCAGTGACTCCAGATATGGTGCTCTGATTTAATGTTATGATAGGAAGAGAAGCCAGAAAAAGAAAATGTAAATACAAGAAAAAGGATGTTACATCGGCTTTCCACACTGTGCTTACAAGAAACTCCAAAGTTGTCTTTCAAAAAACAGTAACATCATAGTCCTGTACTCTTTTAGAGACAGGATAAATGTTTATGAAATAGGACAAGGAGTTGTAACACACACAGTCTGATGATGCCTAGCAAATCAAATGAGTTACTAAGCATGTTAACACGACTATGGCATTGAAGCATTCTATCTTAGAGCTGCATTAAGGGTGGGAATGGTGAGAACATCAACTTTTGAGAGAAGGAGCATGTGTTAATCTATTACTCTACCTGTATCTCTTCCCGTGACAGCTGAGTGTCATTTTGCACAAACTCTGCTGGTTCATCCCATCCTCCCTCTTTGGTCCGCAGATTATGATAATAATGATAGCCTCCTCTCACCCAGTGTTTCACCCACTCGCTGCCATTGCCCCCTAAGAGCAGAAACTGCAATTAGAAGTCTGAAACTCCGACAAGTGTATTACCTTTCACACATACAAATGTTACAATCAGGAAATTTACTTTACAGATTCGTCTTCCTCCAGGCAAGGAAAGGAATGTTTCTGAGTCCCTAATGACCTCATATGAGAACTGCCTAAACACAACACATTCCATAAGTGAACATTATACTATTCACACTCTTTTTTAAAGAAAAAAAAAACCTTATTTCACAAAGCATCCACAGTTGCTATCTACTACACAAGATTTTTTCCCAGAGGCTTTTTTACCTCTAGTTCCAATTCCATATACAATAATCTTGCATTTATTTCAAAAATAGTTAGCTACTTAAGGTGTACCTGCTGCCCTTTTCTTAACTTCTGACAATTCTTGCTGGTACGTCTCGGCACATTCTGGAGTGACTCCGTATAGCCCAACATCAGGTGAACGCAAGGCACTCAGGGTCTGGCTAACGTCACCGTGATCTACTGCTTCATTAATGGCCAGAATTCCTAAGGAGACTTGGATAACACCAGAAAGTAAGTTAGCCCAGGGGCTCAGTAGTTCACAGCAAGCACAGAATGGCAGAACAGAGCAAGGCAACATGAACACACCCTTATAGCTGGGTTGTATGTAAGATACACAAATTTTATTATTTCAGTAATAAACATGAAAGATAAATAAAAAAACCAAATGGGCAACTTGCAGTATAGAGGCCTCTTCAGTACAGAGTATCGAACCATGTGTGGAAATGCACCTGACAGCACATAATGTGTGTGCCTAAAGTCCCAGAATGGTGCTGATTTACCACCAGAACTTTTCAACACACACAGTGACAGCTCTCCTCTGATGTCTGGTTCAGTTAACACAGTTGCTCCAGGCAGAGCCAGTCACAACTCAAAAGAGGCCTTTTCAACAACCAGAGCAGTAATTACTTAATTTTTCTGCAGACAGAAACAACATCATTATAAAGACTGGGATGCAACAATGGGTGGACCAGTCCACCTGCAAACTGCGTTAAGGAGCAAAGGTGAGTATCACTGACATGTAGTACTCCCTGTATCTGAAAAACATGGGAGTGTTTGTCTGGTAACACCTAAGAGAACCAAGACAAGACAACAGTACCTCATGCAAATAAAAGGTAATGCTCACCAGCAAACACCATTTCAATAGTGCACGTGAACACTCTCACTTCTAACCAATCACCCCACAGACACGCACAATTAGTCGCAAACGACAAACAATTTGAAAGAGATTTGTTCAACAAGGTAACATGATCTAATGGTCACATGCAAAACTGGAAAAAATGCATATTCCCCCACAATAGAAGAAATTTAGTATTTGAAGAATCTGACATTCACTCCTCAAAAAACCACACCTGCACCAGAAGCCTGTAGGCTCTTTTGGTTTCCTTTGCCACGTGTACATGACATTTCTAGCCCCCAACTTTTCCTTAAAGAACTGTTATTTGGCTGGTAGTGGGGATTAACTGCAATACTGCGCAATAATACTTACATCTCTGGGACTCCTCTGTGTCCTTGTTAGCCTTATGAATCCCATCCTGAATTTCATCTAGCCAAAGTACAGCTGTTTCATCCTGTGTGTCCTGAAGAGAATAAAACAAGAAAAATATACAATATCAGGAGAAAAGTATCCCAATTTTTTCCAAGTAAGATAACTTATATTCAGATACAGCCAACAGAGTAGTTTTCCATAACAGAGGGAAAAAGAAGTATTTCAGTTCTTCCTAACTCCTGCACAGGGACATCATGTGGATTTGTGACTGGCAGAGACTACTATGGCATTACCAAACTCAATACCTTCTCCTAGACAAAAAAAAAAAATCTCAGAAAACATAACAAACAAGAATCAATTCAATAAGAATCACTCTAATAAGCTGAGTGAACACAAGACCAAGGACTTAGTACCAGCTAGTCCTAAAGCCATACTAGCCAAGAGTATATGATTTCCCAGGAAGTTAGTCCTTCAACAGAAGAGGACTACAGAGAGCTGCTGATGTACATCTGTGTGCAGAAACTAATAAACCTTTGGGTAACTAACGTCACATCAGGCTGTTAATTTCTGTGCCCAAAAAACTTCACAAACCTGTACAAACTAACAAAGCAAAAAGCATCATATGTGCTGTGGATGGGTCACATAACACAGCAGTCAAAGCCATGTTTTAAATCTTTATTTTAACAGATTGCTTGTCAAGGAGCAGGGATCACACAGTATCCTGTATTTTGGCTGGGAAATCTATCCAAATGAGCTCATGTTACATGCAGAAATTTGAGAGGAGGAAAGGGACAAGTGTTTTGCAAGTCCCAAAATATACATAAAGAACAATGACCCAGCAGTTGCCAAGCATAAGCTTATCCCCACCCACTGGTGTTTCCTGTAGGTGGCTACCAAGAGAAATACTAAGATGTAACTACCATCCCTCGGACAACTTTCCTCATACAAAGAGAACACAGGAAATCTTTATTTCTGGATGGGAATAATAATCACAGTGCACAAAAGAACCACTATTTACAACATTCAAGAGCTTTAAGGCCAGATTTAAAATGTACATTTCCTTATGCTTTCCATATTTTAACCACTGTTTTGGTAGATCTGAAACTAACTGGCTAAATGATACTTCCTTCAAGAGCTTAACAAGACCTTCACAGCCAGATTTCATCTGAAAGCCAGACAGTCCCACAAGAGTACCAGCAACAGCAAAATTCCTGTCTAGGATGTGGGGGAGAATCATCACTGTAACTCAACTGTACTATCTATCCACAGAAGTCAACCTGAAAACTACCAAAACCATGTTGTGCTTCTCTACAGTTTCACTGCTGCAAGGCTTTATGCATGATACACACAGTGTAAAACATACTATGGAGTCTGTTTTTTTCTCTCTCACCTCATCACATCAGAAACATGCATGATACAGCATTCCCTAATCAAACAAGCAAACAGACAACATCTTCAGGTGAACAATAATCCTTCTCAGCCCCAAGGTACAGAAATCACTAGTTCATAACAGCTGACTTCAGATTGTGCTTATTTTCCCCACATGGTAACTGTACAATATGATCTTTCTACTTCTGGAATTACTCCCATGCTGCTGGGAGAAGCCCTTTATTTATCTTATGCCTAAATAAGGTAATTTCATACCAACTCAGAAGTTACCAGCACAATCTGGCACAAGTTTAAGTACAGGATAAAAAGATTTCATTGTTTCATTCTGACTCAGCGAGAGGAAATGCTTCAGCACAAAATGGATCCTGAGGAACATTAACCCTGTCAAGACCCTTGGGAAAACTGCTTAATGATTTTCATCAGAATTTCGTATAGTTTTCAGCTACTATCATCACACTGGTTTACCTTTAGTCAAAACCAAAATGTTCAACATAATCTAGCCCTCAGCCTCTATACAAAATTGTGCATTGCTACTAGAGCAATGAGCTCCACAGCAGAAAAAAGAAAACAAAAAACTCTCAAGCTACTGAATGCAGACATCTGCTACTTCTCCATAAATAGATATGGAAAAAAAAATCCGTGTCCTATCCCTACTACCCAAAAATCCCTTGCATACACACACGTGCACTCGTCATCCTTTCTTATACCTGTAAGATGAAACTTGTTCTTCCTCTCTTCATCTTCACCTTTCAGTTACTGAAAACTGCAACTACGTACAAGTAGGTAGAAGTCCTTAGCTAATGACAACTTCTGCTCAAAAAAGTCATAAGGTATGGAAGTGCCATCAGGTGAACAGCAGCATATAATTTGCTGGTAGCATATATGTTGTTTCACATTTTTTTTCTCATTTATTACTTTACAGATTTCTCTGCTTCCAGAAACTTTCTTTTTTGCCACATATGTAACTATACCTAAGACTACATTTAACACAGAACATTAGAATAAAATACTTAAGCTTGCAGAAAACTTGCAATCAGCAGTTCAGTACTCCTGGAATGAACACTGTCTCCTCACAAAAACAGATAATGAATATTATTTTTTCACAAAAAAGATATGTATCTCACTTGGGACCCGAGTTTAGCTATAGCAAGACACCATGTGCACTTAATATCCTTATACCCATCTCCACAGTTCATGGATTCACACTGCTAGCTGAAATCTCTTTCTGACTGGTTAAGATTGGTTGAAGGTATGCAGAATGCCCATCTCGCCATTGCCAATTTTGATTCCTGACTTTCAAGACCAGCAGGAATCCAATAACACTAATGCAAAGGTCTTTTAAGAGGTGCATTTAAATGCACTCACCTGCGCTTTCTCTCTCTTGGCTCGAAGTAGTGTATCCTGGTAATGCTGTGCTACCTTTGGGGCTACACCCTCCAATTTTGCTGCAGGAGTCTGTAAGGCTTGAAGAGTCTTCTTGGTGTCCCCTTCATCCAGAGCTTCATTAATAAGACCAATTGCCAAAATCCCTAGGGAGGAATGCAAAGGGGGAGGAGTAAGACAAAGTTCCATTCTTGGTTAACAATAATCACAAGCATTGGTTCAGAAGAAAAGTGCGGTTAGTCCTTCCTAAATCAAGTAACAGCTCAGAACCGCAATATTTTTAACAGAAAGCATTATTTACTAGCAAAGAAACCAAAGTTATTTTTCCTCCCCAAAGCAGTCACAATTCTTGAGCACTGCAATCAAAAAAAATAAAGTTTCAAAGAAAAAAAACACCTCAGGGAGACCACATGCAGGGACAAAACTGAATCCTCAGACATCCAGCTCAGAGCGTCTAGAAAGCCCAAATGGCCAGATTTCAAAATATTCCAAGGTTCTGGCTTCTCCAGAAAGAAATCTTCCCATGAAACTAAGGACCTGCATGGAATACCATTTAAAAATACAGTAACCTCGTATTTTAGAGAACTCTTTTATTAAGGACATACGTAGTATCAACTGTATTATCAGAGAAGAGGATGCTATTCAAGTACAGTAAAATTTACTGCTCAGCAAAATAAAGACCTTACAGTTAGCTAAATGCAAACAGAATCTACATCTATAGCAACTGATCCTGAAAATCATGAAATAACTCAGGCTGAGATGAATCCCAGACTTCATCTGATTCAATTCTCTGCTTAAAGAGGGATCCAACCATGGTTTGTTCAGTGCAGAATAAAGAAGTCTTTTGGATAAAAGAAAGGAGATCAGTGTGGGAATCTCCAACATTGGTTGTTGTATTCAAAGATTGTGACTCTTCAACACAAGACTCACAAAACAGAAGTTCATACAAAAAGTAGAACATCTTTGGGAAGAGATTACATTAGGATGGAGTAGAGATCAGGGAAAATATATGCTGAGGACATCGCAAGAACTGCATCGCTAAAACGATGCCATGATTTCTATCAAAAAACAGATATGATAACTTAAGAAAGCACACAGAAAAAAAAATACACACATACACACACACGCACATATATATACATAGCCACAAAGCTTGAGGACCTTCTCTGACTAATTTAAGTTATTCATAGAGAGAAGATAAAATTTATCTTTGCAGAAGGGCATATACAAGGCAGACCAAAGAATTAGGAAATTCCCCAGGAGAACAATTTACATCATTATAGGACTTTCTGCAGCTTTTCTTACAGGACAAGGAGCGTTAAAGGAAACAGGATGTTGGGACTACACAGACTTTTAGAATTCCACTGTAACCTCTTACACAGAAAAGACACTATAAATTTGGAGATGCAGGAAACAAGTTAACCAAGTTAACCAAAAGGGTGAATTTAACAGTTAACCCTCTCTAGAGTATAACCCTCTCTAGAGTGTTTGCAAGGCGAAACACAACACACGAAGGGCACAACAAGGAGTGGCAGAAGACACCTGCTTGTCTCAGTGTACAACATAAACCATATCATCACCTCCACACTTGTGACATATTTCTCCCGCTTTATGATGCAAAGCTCCAAGTCTTGCTGAGATATTAAATATTATAAAATTATAAATATTACAAAGACGGCTTCAAAGTTAGTGTCAAACCCAGGATGTTTTCAGTATTGGTCATAAACAAAAATTAAGAACCCTTAATGAAAACAAGAAAAAAAAACCTAAAATTAAACCATATGAAATAGAACATCACAAGGGTCTACTGAAGAATAAGTTTGTTTAACTGTATTATTTCCAAGGACTTCTTTATCTCCACATTGGATGTTACGTCAAATAATACTGACTTAGTGCATGAAGAATTACTCCAGTTTTCTTTTCTGTTGAAGTTTTCATAATTACACTCAGACCCAGTCTTTTATCACTGCTAAAAGACCGTTATTAACATAAACACTACTGAGAAATAGAAAGTAAAAAAACTTGCAGGGCTAGAAGCACAGAAATTACATTAACACTCATTCACCATTTTCAGCTTGCAGCAGCAATTTTTTTCCTTCATGAGTACATCATTTTCAGTACTCACTCTTGCTGCATAGAGTGGTTTGGGTTGGAAGGGACATTAAAGATCACCTAGCTCCAAGCCACCCAGCCACAGGCAAGGCACACCTTCCACTAGGCCAAGAAGACTAGACACAAGGCTGCTCCAAGCCCCGTTGAACCTCGCACTGTATATGTATGTATATACTACACCTCTCCCTGCTCTCTTCAATATAGGACCACTGACTAAATGCCTGTAAGTGAGTGCAATGCATTAGTGGTGATTCCTCGATCCCACCTTTTATACAAATGCAAAGAAACAGGCTTCCATGCTCCAGGTCAATAAGCCATCTAGGGAAACGCTTAGCAGGGCAATTGCAGGGCCTAAGACACATAGTACAGTTGAAGGATTAACTTCAGAAGCGTGGTCATGGTGAGAGCTCAAATATCAATGTCTCTGCACCCAGGGAGCTGGAGTCTCACCCGTGATCTGTGTTAGAGACTTGCAACTTCAGAGAGTTTTTGCACATCTTCTGATTACGGAGCTAAATTACTGGCAACTAAACCAGGGAATTAAATACTGGGAAGGTAAAAAGATCAGTGCAGATTAAAAAAAAAAAAAAAAAAAGGAATAAAAGGAAGAGGAAAACCTGAACAGGGAAAAAGGAGCCATCACATAAAAGGATAAGACTTCAAGAAAAATATCTTCTGAACGCAGCAAATTAGGAAGAAGGATGGAGCACTGCAAGACAAGGCTACAACACTAGCTTAAATTTGGGGGACTGAAGCAAAATGAGAAGATTCTGGACTAATCCTAGACACTGACACCAGACAATGCATTTCCAACCCGAAAAGGGTTGAAATTTACACTGGAAGTATTAATAAACTGCTTTGAAATACTGACATAACTACCACAAACACATCAGACTGCCTGATTTCTCCATCAACAAAAAGTCCTGCAATCAAGACTTTCATATTATAGATCACCAAGTCTTGTTCACAACTAAGATCTTCCTAGATATTCCTATATCCTAATGTATAACACAACTAACAAGTCAATCAATAACTTTTTGGACTGACACACACCTAATTTTAGCACTCCTTATACGCTACGATCAGTCTACCATGAATTGAACAGAAAAACTTACTTTCATGTTCTTCATGCACAACTTTATTCACATGATCAACACATGATTGGATATCATTCCATGTGATAAATTCACTTCCTTGTGCACTTCTTTCAGCTTTCAGCTTCACCAAATCATCAATGTATCTGTCAGAAAACAAAACCCAAACCCGGTAAACATGACATTGCAACAAGCTGCTCAGGGAGCACACAACCCAGCACTGAGAACTGCACACAAAGTGGGAGAGGTAACATGAGGGTTGAAACTGAAAATGGAGAGAAAGAGAAATGCTTGTGCGTATGAAGGGTATCAGCACAAATATGAAGTAGGTTCAAACAGACAAAATTGCCAAACAGAAAACTGCACTGAAACGCTGAATAAGAGTCCAGGGCAAAGAAAACGGGTGAGCTGCCAGAAGTACTAGTGACAACTTAATGGTATTACAGCATGGTTTTAATGTGAAATCCATGAGAAAGCACTAAAAGACAGCATGGGAATCAGACCAGTAAGAAACAGTAATTGCAAAAGACATCAGAGATTAAATCCATACTGTAACAAATCATGTAGAAATAACGTAAAATTTAAGAGAAGGAACAGAAAATTCATGAAGCCACAGAATAGATGCAACATCAAGGACAGCTACAATTCCTTGAATTACTCACCTCTGCGAGTTCTCATCCTCAATGTTTGCAAGGCCTGTGACAGGACTGCTCAGTTGTTTCCACACTGTATTCATATCCCCTGAATCCAAAGCCCTGTTAATCAGGGCCACAGAAGACAGCATCTCTACAGCAACAGATAGTTCTGGATGGGTGAGGTGACCCTGCATACAAAGAGGACAACAGATTCTATTCACTCTATACAAACTATTGCTGCACACAGAAAACAATGGAGTAGCTGTCAGAACAGACATGTAACAAGGCAAAAGGACATCCTTTAAGACAACGAAGTAGAAAGGTGAGTATCATAAACAAAGCTAGAGCACCAAGTAAGAGACTGAGGTAAAGTCTTACAAGGCCAATCAGATCAAGATTAAAGGATTAAACCACATCAGAACAGACTGAACACTAAAGCAGTTCTGTGAAGACTCAAGACAGGTTTGCTCCACAGAACACATTTAGGAAAACAGACAAGGTAGACCCATGCCAGCTTTCAGAAATAACAGAGAAGGTGATACTTACTTCAGGGCTCTGTTGCTGTAAGGTGGCCAGCTCCCTTTGGTAAAGATCTGCAGCAAATGTATAAACCTCTGGTAACTGGGCCTCTGGATTCATCATTTCTGCCACAGTCTTCTCAGCATCACCCATTCGAATTGCTGAATTAATTCTGGCTACTGCTGCCAGTTCTAGAAATTCAAAGAGCATAAAAAATAAGGAAGGCAGACAGTTGAGACTCCCATAGTAACAGGACTTTCATTTTCTAAAATACTTAACTAGAGAAAGAATAACACCAAACTGCAGGGAAAGAGCCAAACTCTCAGATCAGATCCATACACCCTCTATACTAGTTACCTAGTCTTCCATTACTGAAGACCATTAATACACACAATCCTCATATTTAATAATAGTTCACCTTTTTGTCTGGTTATTAAGGGACTGTTTCACCATTTCAGTATTCTGATAGTAAGAAGCCTCACTGCAAATTTTTGGACGGGGGAATCATACCGATTTTCTCTTCCTTTCTACCTCTATCCTGCTCAAGGCAGTAACCCAGGCACTCTTTAGTGGGTACATGCTGGCTGACTTAATACACCGCAAGAAGGTAAACAAATGTGGACTTCCATGCCTAACAAGTAAGGTACTTCGAAGGTAGCTGCCTACTTAATTCAGCATTCGCTATTTTCCTCTTGTATTCGAAATCCTCTCTCCTCCAATCTCTGTTACTCTCCCTTCCAGCTCTCACAAAGTGAATTGCTCCTGGACAGTAAGAGAGCTCTGTGTGGTCTCAGAAGCATCTATCAAAAAACAATCAGCAAATGATCTGCATTTTTATTTGCTACTTGATATTCAGAAACAGTAATGGTTCTGCAGCTCAGTGTGAATGATCAGCAGATAAACCTATCTTTCACATCTCTTGGAGCAATCCAGATTTTCTTCACAGATCCACAGCATAAAAATTCTTAAAAGCATTCTATATAAAGAGGTTATTGAAGATGGATGCAAAAATTTGACGTTTCTTATTCCAAATTAATGTTTTAATGTTGTTACCTCCAGACACTTTGTAAGAGCCGGATAAAAGACACTGCAAGTAATTAGGGCAACCAACTCTCTTTCATGTTCTTAGCAGCTGTAAAGTACTTAAAGAATATTCACAATGACCATTCATAATTGACCCAAATACTGTGCTGCCTCATTTTCTTGCTCACATCCACAGTGACTTTGCTACAATAATTTCTGCTGATCCTTACTTTGCTGGTACTGTTGTGCTGCCCTGTTAGCAGCATCCACTCCCAACTGCAACTCTTCCTTCTGCAGAGGACCTGTAAGGCCAGCCTAAAGAAAAAAACAGAAACTGTAAGGGTGAAACAAAGCCAAGTTAATTTCAATTACGTCAATAAAAATACTCTACTTGAACTTAAACCAGAAAGAATACACATAAGGAAATCAGAAATTACTCACCAGATTCTCAGTTCAGGTGCTGAAAGATTGTATGTGTACAACTTGATCTTTTTTATATCAGAACTGCAGTCCCATGGGCATAGCAATAAAAGGCAAGACTGCTTCCAAAGCAATGACATATTTAAGACCAAAGGCACAACTTTGAGGGAAAAGGCTCCCTGTTCATGAACTATGTGCTGGAGCGAGACTAGCAATTGTGCAGTTTGGCATGAAACGATCCATTAAGTAATGTTACGTTTTACCTCTGAGCAACTATAGAGTTAGCAGAACATCAAAATGGACAACATGCAGCTTTGGCTTGTACATACACGCTTCTTGGACTATTATGATACTACACAAATACAAATAGGAAAGAAGACTGAGTAACTAGAGGGGTAGGAGGACTTTAATAACTTGGGTAGCATCACAGAATCATTGAAGCTGAAAAAGACCCTTAGGATCACTGAGTCCAACCATACACCTAATACTGCCAAATCCACCACTAAACCATGTCCCTAAGCACCATGCCTTCAACTGGTCTATGACAGTATTCTCCACAGTGAAAGTAGTTCAGGCTTATCTGATAGGTATTTATAAAACACACATACTCACATTATTTGGGCACTGACAATAGCAAAATGAGAGAGGACACACCTTAATTTTAATAGCTCTATACACACACAAGTTGGTAGTTTAAGATTTGGTATGTACACCAAACATTACAAACATTATACTGGCCTTTCACGTGCAGAAATAAAGCCTAAATAATAGGCTTACTGAATGCTTCCATCTTTTAACACTGACTTTTTCTAGACAACACTAAACCGTAATGCAGGTATATACCAAGTACACAGTTGTATGGTGAAAGGCGGGAGTAGGGGAAAAACCTCACAAATCAGGTAATCTACACTTTTCCATACCTCCTGTTTCTGTTGTCTATCACTCAAAAACTGCTTTAAATACCAGTCACAATTTTCTCGTAGCAATCCTCGAAGTCCCAGGGCTGGTGTTGCCAAAGCTTCGTACAGTGCTAATGCATCTCCTCGTTCCAAAGCCAGGTCAATCTTTGATATGGCTGCGTGTGCTAGCAACAATAAAACAGAGTCTTGAGAAAGTGCCATGGTTTACACAGCCTACCGCTCAGAAAGAAATACTCTTAGAACTGACAGATAGCAAGTCAGGTATGTAATCCAAAAGGAACACTTCCAGAATCAATTAGGAAGTCAATTATGAATTATTAGCCTTAAAAACAGGCTAATGGTTGGAAATGGCATGCACTATTCAGGATGAAGAATTGAAGGGCCCACCAACATGGACAATCCATTTCCAAAAGGAAGAGTAACAGAAGTCGTAGTGAATTAAGCTTACAACTATGTACTAATAATGACTAAAAAAAAAACAAGACCAAAACCAACTAACAACAAAACCACACAACTGAAGAAAACCAAAACACCCCACTATTAAAACAACCCACAAAAACAGGGGAGCTACCTTGAAATTTTGTCAGCATTACAGAAAAAGAGGAGCACAGGTATCACTTTGAAGTACTCTTTCAATTAAGACTATTAGTATAACATTACACTTACTGTTCACTTTATTGATGTTTCCCTGAATCTCAGCTTGAGTCAGAAGTTCTTCATACACATCTCTCTCTCTATCTGAACTTTCTGAGGCAATCTGAAGATGAAATAAAAACTAATCAGAGTTTCTACAGCTTCCTTCTCCCTTACAAACCTTCAAACTGAAAAGGTCAGGAAAGGTAAATGTTGACCCATACAGAGCTGTGATACGCCATACATACACTACCTCTACACACACAAAAAGAAGCCCTAGACACAAATACATTTGGAGTAACTAAAACTCTGATACAGACAGCTTAGAAACATCTTATTTCAATCTAATGGCTCTACTGAACACACAGTAGAGCTCCAGAACATAGAAAGAAGTACACAGAGTTAGGCATGTGTTATACAGTGTTCTAAAGCCACATGGACCACTTCCAGCATCAGTTTCGCTCATCATTTCATTGTCAGGAAAACATACCTGTGAAAACAGAAGGATGCATTCCTAACATAAAATCTCTGACAGGAATTCTGTATCTATGTGGTCTGTATTTTATACAGCTAAACAGACTAATGCAGCTAACTATTGCCTGTTTTCTGCAAGAAGATATGTTACTGGGGAACGTAACAGAATGCCACGAGGAGTAAATCCACCTAAGACCACACAAACATGATATTAACACATTCGGCAAATTCCCCATAGTTTACACTGCAATACAACATAGCAATGCATGCAAATGGTTTGAAAGAAGAACTGAGCTACCCTATTTTTAGCATTCTCCATCTTGTCTTGCTTTGCTCTGTAGAGTGTGGCTTGGTAAGTGGATTCCAGTTGATCATCCAGATTTATTAGCATGGCATTAGGGTTCTTCATTGCTGTAAGAGTGTCAGCTGGAACCTGACGGTCAATTGCTTCATTAATGGCAATGACAGCAGCATGCACTGAAAAACAAGCCACAGTCTGCCAGTTAGTCCCAAACAAAATAGCACTGTTAAAAATCAAGAAATCCAGAATCCCTTATTTGAAAAGAGCAGAAAAATTATCTAAAAATTAACTGGAAAGCAAAAAAATTATCAAAGTATCTCTCATTTCATCGTGGCTTTGTGTTGTTGGAGAAAATAGCAGCCTACTCTCTAGTTACAATATTTTAAGTAGTTAAATCATCATGCTCCAGAAAAAAGAAAAATAGAGAAGTGAAAGAATAAAAACATCTTTCCAGTTTTTGAAAAGGCCTATCAGAAAGACTGTACTAGGCTTAAAACTTGCAGCATCAAAACCAACACTTAACTGATCTGCTGATTTGAATAAGCAAACAAAATGCCATTTTTCCTTACATGCAGCTTCATCCACAGAAAGTTCATTTGCAAGAATTCCTCCAATCTTGCTGAAGGCAGGCATCTGAATACCATACTTCTCCAGTTCAAGCCTCATATTACTGATTTCCTCCTCTGAAACATACGTTAAAATAGTGTTACATGGCATTAGCAATCATGGCATTATCACTGTTGTACTAACTGCTACTAAAAAAAAAATAGGACAGCTACAATAGATGACAATTATTATTTAAATAATACTTTGAATGTAAGTCAGAAAGTGAAACAAAAGAAATGAAAATGCTAAGACATTTTGCACACTTTCCTAAAATCTACATTTCTCCCAGAAACTCGTACGGGAGTATTCTGTAGTTTTTCTTATTAGAAAACAATGCAAGAACTCTCATGAGGAACTGGAAACCGACTCCATTCTGAGGTACCTCAACTGTGGTTGCCAACAGGTCAGGAAAATGCAGAGGCAGTAGTTTAAGATTTTCTTTTTCCCCACAAACAGGCTACACTGAGAGATGCAAATGCAGTGCATCAACACGTGCAGTTGCTAAATATCATACAACTCTAAAAGACAGTTAATAGTTTAGCATTTTATAAGTATAATCAACAACCAATTTGCAGAGAAATAAAGTTCATACACCTTTTAAACCAGATGCATGCCCTCGGGCAAGAGCCTCACTAATGCAAAACAGAGAATTTGACACTTTCACAAAATTAAGGAAGTGAAACTTTGAGGAGGTGTGTGGACACAGGACTTCGTGCTGGCATCTCCTGCAGCAGACGACCTGTCAAACACTACTTCAGCTGATGGCACCTCTAAACTGTCACAGAAGGTCAGAACCATGTACTAAGTTCCAAATTGAAAACTCTCCCAAGGAGATGGATGCAAGGCTTAAGCATCTTACAACGGTGACAAAAGAGTTAAGACATTGTTATTTGTGAAATAGATAATTACAGAACCGATGACTGTCTAACTGCCTGGTTCAGAAGCTGGCAAATGAAGTCTCTTTTTCTTAAATTACTAAATCTCCTCACAGTCATTGATTTATAATTTTATTTACATTAAGAGTATCAACAGCAACAATCCTTTAACTGACCTAAACAAGCGTTCAATAACTGATTTAGAAGGGTATGAGATAAAGGCAGCATACACTAGTGCTGGGGTTTTTTTACCTGTGAAGTCTACCTTGCCATACAAATCCTGAATCTGGGGGGCAAGACCCAGTTTAAAAAGGTACAGGCTAGAAAAGAAAAGAAGTAAATAATTAGAACTAGTCATTTTTCTTTGTAGTTCTGACAATGATACAGTTTTAGGAGATATAAATTCAAGGAGAGGTAAGCCAATATAACAGCTGATAATCACCAAGAGAGTGAGCTGACTCCCCCTTAGCGGAACGTAACTGGCCTAGCCCTATGAAGTCTTCATAGAATAACAGAATGGTTGAGGCTAGAAGGGCATTCTCAAGTTGGTCTTCTTCAAGCTCCCTTTTCAAGCCAGGTCCCATAGGATCAAGTTCCCCAGGATCATTTCAGATGGCTTTTGAGGATCAAAACAGCAGAGACCCCATATTTCAGAGCAACCTGTGCCACTCTTTGGTCCCTCTCACAGATAAATGAAGCATTTCCTCCTCTGGTTCAGATCATGCCATTTGCCTCTTGTCACGTCATGGGACATCACTGAGAAGAGCCTGGCTTCACATCTCCTTTGCATCCTCCCTTCAGGTAGCTGCACACATTGCTGAGATTCCCATGACACTATATGTTATATAGGCTGATTTGTCCCAACTGTCTCAGCCTGTCCTGATAGGTGAGATCCTCTAGTCCATTAAGCATCTTAGTGACCCTTCCTTCAACTCTCTCCAGTTGAATCCCGCTCGGGCCGCGCCGGCGCCGGTGTTCCTTTCCGGCAGTCCAGTAGACGGACCGCGGTCCTCCGATTTGCGCGCCTTTTTTGCCGCCATCTTGAGAAGGTCAAACCAGTCCGCGACACGCCACGCTCAACAGGGCGGCGGGGAGGGGACCTCGGCAGGGAGATAGGCGTTTATCGCCAATGCCTGTCACAAACCCGCCGAAATACGCCCGCCTGCGGCGCCGCTGAGCCCACAGCCCGTCTCCACGGTACCCGAAGCGCCACAGAAAATCCCGCTCGGGCCGCGCCGGCGCCGGTGTTCCGTTCCGGCAGTCCAGTAGACGGACCGCGGTCCTCCGATTTGCGCGCCTTTTTTGCCGCCATCTTGAGAAGGTCAAACCAGTCCGCGACACGCCACGCTCAATAGGGCGGCGGGGAGGGGACCTCGGCAGGGAGATAGGCGTTTATCGCCAATGCCTGTCACAAACCCGCCGAAATACGCCCGCCTGCGGCGCCGCTGAGCCCACAGCCCGTCTCCACGGTACCCGAAGCGCCACAGAAAATCCCGCTCGGGCCGCGCCGGCGCCGGTGTTCCGTTCCGGCAGTCCAGTAGACGGACCGCGGTCCTCCGATTTGCGCGCCTTTTTTGCCGCCATCTTGAGAAGGTCAAACCAGTCCGCGACACGCCACGCTCAACAGGGCGGCGGGGAGGGGACCTCGGCAGGGAGATAGGCGTTTATCGCCAATGCCTGTCACAAACCCGCCGAAATACGCCCGCCTGCGGCGCCGCTGAGCCCACAGCCCGTCTCCACGGTACCCGAAGCGCCACAGAAAATCCCGCTCGGGCCGCGCCGGCGCCGGTGTTCCGTTCCGGCAGTCCAGTAGACGGACCGCGGTCCTCCGATTTGCGCGCCTTTTTTGCCGCCATCTTGAGAAGGTCAAACCAGTCCGCGACACGCCACGCTCAATAGGGCGGCAGGGAGGGGACCTCGGCAGGGAGATAGGCGTTTATCGCCAATGCCTGTCACAAACCCGCCGAAATACGCCCGCCTACGGCGCCGCTGAGCCCACAGCCCGTCTCCACGGTACCCGAAGCGCCACAGAAAATCCCGCTCGGGCCGCGCCGGCGCCGGTGTTCCTTTCCGGCAGTCCAGTAGACGGACCGCGGTCCTCCGATTTGCGCGCCTTTTTTGCCGCCATCTTCAGAAGGTCAAGCCCGTCCGCGACACGCCGCGCCCGCCCTGCCGCCCGCCGCCGCACAGAGGCGTGCCCGCCGAGCGCCGCTCGGCCGCCGAGCGCCGCTCGCCTGCACTACCGCGCTCTGCCCACAGGGTGGCAGCACCGCCGCCCGCCCCACCCCACGCCGCGGCGCTGCCGCCGGGGAAGGCGGCAAAAACCGGCAGCTGCCACCGCAACGGGAGCCGCCCCCGGCAAAAAAACCCTCCAGAATCAATGCCCCCCCCGACAACGCGAAAGGAGAAAAAGAAAAAAAAAACAAAATAACCCTGCCTCTACCCAAATGAAAGCCAAAAAGAACCCCTTTCTTTTCAACTGCATTTAAGTTTGAAAAAACGCCAAACTTTTATATTTACATTCCCATTCACATTTAAAATGTCTATTGATGTGTAGTGCTATCTGTATTCTATATTACATCTCTTCCTATCCCTTCTATTTATTTATATTTTATATTTCTGGAAATATTTTTTTAAATCGTGATTATATGTCTCTCTATGTAGAACTGTATAACACTATCAATATCTGTATTATTTAAAATAAAATAATTAAAATAATCAATTAAAATAAAAAACCCCGCCTCAAACCAAATAAAAACCAAACCCCCCCCCCCTTGATTTAAACCATATTTTTTAGAGTATTACATTCAAGGTATTACTTGTAGTATAGTGGAAATTTTTTAGGCTATTACATTTTTCATAATTATATATTCATATTTCCATTTATATTTTTTTTTTATTATGTAGATTATACATGTTATATAAAATACCTTTTAATATATTTTTATATATACATAAATATATATACATATATATGTACATACTATTCTTAGATATCTCTCTTACTTCTATTAATTCATAGGTAATATTTATAGATATCATTATAGATATATTTGGATATTTGGATTTGTATTTTTAGATTATTTCTATTTATGTTACTGAGTAAAAAACCTGCCTATCAACTAATAAAAACCAAAAAAACGCCCCGTTTATTTTAAACTGTATGTCATTATTTTTATATTTACGATCTATAGTTAGATATTTTTGCGTATATAGAATAGACTGTGTTTTGTATATGTTATACCAGGTTACAAGAACATACTATATATTACAGTTTGATTTGTTTCGATTCTTATGTTTACCCTTATAATGTGATCTTTTTAAATGGATATTTCTTTCTATTTTAAACTAGATATCGAACCCCATAAATTCACTAACCTAACACATCAGAACCACAAAAATGCTGCACCCTCCTCGGCACCGCCACGCGCTCACATCCCAGCACAACACAGAAAAACAGAGCCCGCTCCTGTTGCCAACAGAGCGGAGATCCCACAAGGCTTCCCCCGATTAGAAACTCAAACAAACCCATCTATAAAGAAATGTAAAAATCCCATTAGAGCTAGCCCAAAACCTCCGTGCTTCCTCATCATAAACTTCCTCCTCAACCAATTCCTCAGAAACCCAAAAAACTCCAATACACATCCAAAAGGAAAGAACTGCTAAGAAAAACAAAAACCTGTACAAAATAAATCAAACCAGCTCCCTAAACTCCAGACTGTACAACTGACCCTAAACATTACTAAAAAGACCCCCGAAGCTCTACCTTTATGCTAACTCACAAGTAATGAACAATAATCTGTAGAAATAATTTTAAATTTAAAAAAAAACTAATGAAAAGCATAAAAAAAAATTCTAAGCTATTAAAATGTCAAAAAATATCACTGCTAAAATTTAAAAAAAATATATACTGCCTATAAACACCCAGCATATAAATGCTCCTGTCCCCAAAAAGAAAACTAACCCCCCCCCCCCCATCGAACCAGAAATAAATCGAAACGTGTGAGCAGTAAAACCCTAACGTTCAAGAAGCACGCCCTATCCCTTACCATACACCGGCTGCACACAACATGAAGCAAGACAATTAATTCTAAAAACCACCTTAAGCCACTACGTAAAAAAACCTTTCAAAAATTAAAAACTGCAGGTAACAAAAGCCATCCCATCACTTAAACACCCAAAACTCCAGCAGCCGAGCTGCCCCTACCAAATCTCTGTGTTTATACCTACGATAAACAAAGCCAAAATCCCAGCAATACATCTCAGAAGTCTATTAAAGAAACCTGTTGAAATTAATTCTGCCTCAAATACAAACCAACCCATCCACAGAGTTATCTTCACTCAAAAAACAAATGACACAGAGTTAACAACACCAAAAAAGAAGACAACACACCGTACACCACCAAAGAGTATCACGTTGAAGGAAAAAAAAATAAATTATTTGGCTTTTTTTCAAACTAACTTCTTTTATTAGCTAGAACTAAAGCTTTCAAAACTCCATACGTATCACAAGCAACGTGCAGTTCTGGTTTCTCCCTGTACACTCTTTGTACAAAGGGCCTGGGCACAGCACAGGGCCGGGATTCAATGGAATGAATGCATCCCCCACGACCTTTCAAAGAGCTCCGGCACCGCGGCTCGCAGATCCGGACTGCCGTGCTCAGCTACCCTCACGGCCACGTTCAAGCACAATCCACCAGATTGCTCAGAGAATTCCCACTAAAACTCAGCTATAATCACTGAGCAGAAAGTCCTTTGGGGTGCTGCTCCATCTCTCAGCTGCTCCGGGCAGAGGGAAGACGGCTTCTCGTCACGCACGGCAGCAGCAGCGATGGATCCTGGAGGTGGGGGGGGGGGAGGGTTGGGGTTTTTTTGTGGATGTAAAAAAAAGGGTAATGAAATTAAACCAGGTCTGATATAAATGTCTTGAAGCGCCATTCGAGCTTCTTAAACCCAAGAAAACCGTTCCGATTCCTGAGTCCGGTCTTCCGCTGCCTCCTCGCTCTTTGCGCTCGCAGCCCGTTGCAGGAAGCTCTGCAGCCTTTCTTCCCCATCCTGTGTTAGAGAGGGGACAGCTATTAGGGGCACGCACACGCACAAACGGTCTTCAAAAAGATCAAATGCCTGCAGTAAAAATTACATAAGTAATATCCTCTCTCAAACTGTTCAAGAAAAGGGAAACTGGAGGTTTAATGTCCCTCTGAGGGATATGGGATAAAATCTTCCCCCTGAGTGTGCACACAGTAATAAAATACTGATTTTTTGGACCAAACGAGGTAGGTCTGTATGAGACCTACAGCTCAGGGGGCTTTCACGGCTCCCGGCGCGATGAGGACTGAGCACAGAAGAAAGTTAAAGATGAAGTGTTAGTCCCCTGAATTATTGCCCTGATGTAGGGGTTTTTTTGGTTTGTTTTTTTTTTTGTTGTTTTTTTTGGGTTTTTTTGGTGGTTTTTTTTTTTTTCCCTGCTAAGAGACATACCAGCTTCTTCCCTTTGTTTCTGGGTTTCCAAGTCACCCTGTAATTCATAACCTGCACCAAGCTGACACGGCTAAGTGAGGAATCCGGCTGCTGTGCTCCAAGCCACGTGTCCCTGGCGTGACGGGAAGTCAGGAGTACAGAAACAGCTGTGGAAGAAAGGTGAGAGGAAGATCAGAACAGATATGCTCCTAGTTCCCCACAGCATTACCGAGCCAAGCTGCTCGGTACCTCCAGGACTATGCTTTAAAAGAGCTCCCTAACTCTTTTCCCACCTGGAGTAGTGGCTTTGCCCATGCAAAGCCAACAAACAAATCTACTCGCAAGAAGGAATGAACCATTTTCCTGTTCAATCAAGCGGTTTGAAATTGGACCCCTCAGATGCTCTCGCTGACCAGCAACAGGGATCAGCAGCCAGGCTCAAGTGGAGCTGGCTTTTAAATAGCACACATAAACTTAAATTAGCAACAAGCAAAAAAAATATTCCTAACACAATAAACCCCAAAAGGCCTCAAACTACCAAAATAAAAATACCACCTAGTAAGAAACGTGAAGGCAAAAGAGAAACGTAACCAGAAACACTATCTCCCAAAGGATCCGTAACAATCAAACATACGCTCCGATCAAACAATCCAAAGAAATAAAAGCCCTGTAAGATAAGAAACAAGAATGCGACTATAAAGATTAAAAACCCCTAAGTAACTACACGACACTACCTCGAACCCACCGAAACAAACGCTGCATACTCAAGCTAACAAAAGGCACCACCACAGAATCCAAAACCTGACTTCTACTTCATGCTACGACCCATAAAACCCACGGTAAACCCTAGAAAACGTCATAGCGGGGGGGGGGAGGGGAATTAAAAAAAAAAAAAAAAAAAAATCCGACCACAAAACTGAATTCAAAACAACCTACTCATCAACACCTGAGCCGAGAACCATAACATTCAAGAAGTGCAGCACATCCACCAGCTGCAAACAAAACAAAACGATACAATAAATTCCTAAAAGCCGCGTCAAAAGCAGGACATCAAAGACCTTTCCAAAATCGCTCCCCGCGCTCCCGGCGCCGGACGGAGCGCGGCTCCCGGCAGGAAAGCGGCTCCTCCGGCGGCTCCTCGGGCGCGCAGGGGCGGCGCCGCGCCGGGAGAGCCCCGGCCGCTGCGCCCTGCCCGGCGGGGCCGGCACCGGGCCCAGGGAGCCCCGGCGGCGCCCGAGCCCCGCGCCCGGAGCGGACAGAGCGGCCGGCACCGGCGGGGACCAGCGCAGCGCCCGCGCCGCCTCTCCCGCCCGCCGGCCCGGCAAAGCCCCCCTCGGCTCCGCACGGCTCGCACCGGCGCGGCCCGGGCAGTCCCGCGGCAGCCCGGCCGCCCCAAATTCCCCTCCGCATCAGCAGCTCCCCGGGCGGTGCCAGGCGGGCTCCCGCGCGGGACCGTTTGGGGCCGGGACACCGGCAGGAGAAGCGCCCTGGAATGCAGCGGCACAGCCCGACTTCAACCCTGCAAACGCTGCGAGAGCTGGAGGCTCCTGCAGTTGAACCCCCGAAACTAACTCAACAGAGGTGCTCACCTCACTTCAACAAGGGCAAATAAATGCATTCTCCCCTTCAATTTCAACCCGTATAATAGCAGAAAAGAAGAGGTTTTCCTCCAGTTGTGCTAAAAGAGGGTTTTTTACCTCAATTCAAACCCCTTAAAAGAAGGGACAATAGGGCTGCCCCCTCAAGTTAGACCTGCTGATGAAGAAAATGGGGGGGGGGGGGGGGGGGGGGGGGCTATCCTCAAATTAAACCCATAATATGACAAGAGTATTTTATTTTTCTGGGGGCAACGGGGAGGGATTGGCAAGATGAAATTGAAAAGGGAAAGAGAAAATTCCCCGCTACAAATCAACACGGGCTCACCTGCTTGGCTGCTGCTTCCCGGCACAAAGCTTTGTCCCTGGGCACCTCCTTTAAGCAATGCTCCACGCATCCAAGCGCGTATCCAGGTGTGCCCCCAGACCCTGTCAGAAGCTCTCAGCATCCTTCCATGAGACAGCTCCGGGAGCCCCCCATAAACCTCTCTACTCAGCAGCTCCATGCAAAAGAAAGCAGAGGCAAACCCTCTCCCTAAAACAACCTCCCCTGACAGGAGCCGCCCCCTCATCATCCTCGCAGCACACACCTGGGGCTGCCCTGAGCCCTCATCATCCTCACAGCTCACACCTGGGGCTGCTCTGAGCCCTCTTCATCCTCACAGCTCACACCTGGGGCTGTTGCCACGCTCCGACAGCACCTCTCCCTCTTCAGCACGCAGCCCACTTGTCACAGACACAGCCCAAACAGAAATCTGCTACGGGTGTTGGCTTTTCTTAGTCCATCTGGTGACACAATTAAAACACATAGGTGCATTTGTGGCATTGAGGGAAAGCTTTCCAGTGGAGAAAACAGTCCTTCTGGTAGCCCCCTTTGATACACCTTCAGAAAAAGCAGAATCAGCACCAACTCCTAAGACCCCTGCTGAGGAACCCAGCCCTCCTTGGGACACCCAATGCAGCAGACCTCAAAAAAGGAGGGGAAAAGTCCAGCTTGGCATGGAAAAAGAGAGCATAAGTACACCAGCCTTTAGAAAAAGCCTTCACACGGCAATAGTGGGAACCTGTCACATTTCTTCTCTCCTTGCTTTCTGTGATGACATAAATATGGAGTAAAAACACATGAAACACAAGGCAGAGCTAGGATTTTACAGGTCTTCATTTTGGCACCCAGGATGACAAACGCCTCTCCTGGGACTGCGACACGATTTGGGGACTGGCAGAGAATGGAGGCAAAAGGTGCCAGAGAGCCCTTTCTATTCCCTTCAGCCCCTGAAGCTGTTCTTATGGTTTCAGGACACAGCTTGGTTCATTCCTAGATAAAAACGTTACGGCAGTATTTTCAAAAAAATTACCCATCTCTAATCAGAGTTTCCTACAATTCTGTACACAAATGAGTGGATAGAGAGAGGGTTTCTTCCCAAATGAAGGTAGAGATAAATTCCTATTCTTTACCAATACCTTTAAAAACGAAAAACTTGCCAGGTTTTAGTATTCTACACACACCCTCCCTGTGAATCCTGCGGCAGCTTTGGGTGCCTCTGGGGGACGGCACCCAGCATGACCCCCCTCACCCGCCACCCGCCTGCTCCTCCACCGCAGCGCGGCTCCCTCTCCTCGGGACCGTGGGGTGCCCCAAACGACATCAGAGCCCCGAGACTTCACCCCCTTTTCCTGACCCCCCAAGAAGGTACAGAACGAGTCAAGCTGCCCTGGACAGCAGCACAGCGCTTCCTTCAAGCCTTTTCCACGTGTACATCCCCCCAGAAAGGGACCCTGCTGCAACAAGAAAGGAGGGGCAGCCCCCAGAAGGGTTGAAGTTCCTCCCCAGCCTCGCTGTCACAGGCGAGGGGCAGAGAGAGGGTGTGGAAGCAGAGAGGAAACAGGAAAAAAAGGAAGAACAGGTGAAATTGGAAAAAAAAAACAAACCAAAAAAACCAACAAACAAACAAACAAAAAACCCCAACCTGGGATGGGCAGCAAGACAGAGAGGCATTAAAAAATGGCAGGAACAGGGAATGGGACAAAAGGATCCAGGAACAGTGGCACAGGGAGCACCAGAGAGCCACAGAGAATAAAAAGGAACACAAGTGAGGCAGGGAGAAGAACAGAGAAAAAGTGCCAAACATGTCAAGGACAGAGGGATACAGAGACACAGAGGGAAACCAGGTCTCAGAGGGGAAACGACCACGGCACGTGAGGCAAAATGCTTCTCCTCCAGTCACTACACAAGTGCAGCTTCCCTGCAATTTCATGCTCAGTGTCTCTTCCAGGCTCAACAGGTGAACAGGTACTCCAAACATCTCCTTCCTTTAGGCAGCACAGACCCATCGGGAGAACCTGGAATCCATGGATGGATCTAAACATGGGAGTCCCACTTGCTACTCTCTCCACCTTTTCTCCAGCTTAGCCCTGGGCTGGGAAACAAAAGACAACAAACATTTAAAACCAAAACTTGATGCGTCTTGAGGATGCCCAGGCCCTTCCCACCAGCCTCCTGGCCTTTCCCCACTCTGAGGAACTGTGGAAATGCACATCCAGACCCAGGGCAGACGGCCTGGGATGTTTTCTGCACAACAAACGCCACAGTCCCGAGCACCAGAAGCCTGGAGATGCTCTGGATTGCAATTCACAGCCTCAGTGGATTCTACGTGGGAGAGCCAAGTTATTTGTGCCCAGAGGAAATAGAAGTCGCCATTTTTAATAGTTAAAATATCTGTCGAAGTTACTGGCTGCTTACGGCAGAGAGGTTCATATGGCCTTCCACACTTAGGGATTTACCAGAAGTAGTTTCTGGTTCCTTCCTTTTGGAGCCCAGCTCCAAACGGGAAACTTCTCACGACTGCTCCTGAGAGAGGCAAGTGGAACTTCAGGAGCTCAGGGAA
The DNA here is from genome assembly GCF_015832195.1 of Motacilla alba alba. Classification (NCBI taxonomy): domain Eukaryota; kingdom Metazoa; phylum Chordata; class Aves; order Passeriformes; family Motacillidae; genus Motacilla; species Motacilla alba. The sequence goes on from NC_052017.1 coordinate 37,834, forward strand.
GCGAATCCCTCCCCTGAGTCATGTCTCACCTGCCCGAGCACCCACAGTGCTTTTGTACCACCTCTCTCCCTGCTTTCCACGTTCATTTAAATGTGAGAACCCTGCAAGCTCTGCCTCCAGCCGCATCCTCCCTGCGTCCCGCCACTGCCCCAGCTGCTCAGGTGCTGCTCGCCCCTGGCCACGGGGCCGAGGTGGGAGAAAATACAGGTTTTGTTCCCTAGGAAAGGCTCTGCCGGGCGGCCCCGGCCCCGCAGCTCCTCCCCGGCTCCGTGCGGGGACAGCCTCCGGGCTTTGCCCGGGACCCGCGGTTCTTGCTGCAGCCACAGCAACTCTGGCCCTCCTCCGCTGTCACCGCGACCCTCGCCCGCCCCTGCCGCAGCCGCGACCCGCGCCCGGCGCCTCCGAGCCGCTCTGGCAGCCCCGCACGGCCCCGCCGGTGTCACCGCGCCCGCCGCTCCCGAGCCGCTGCCGGAGGTCAGCGCCACTGCGGAGCCGAGCGCCGCGCCCCTCTCAGCCCTCACACGGGGAGCGCGAAGGTTTAGGACATTGAGGGGGCAAATGCCAGACCAGAATAAATCATAAACAAGTTGCAAGACTTCTCCCAAGTTCCTCTCCAACCATTCTTACATGGAAGTCCATGATTTTCGCAATTCCTTCTGGAAAAATGAAATTATTCCTCAGCTGTGGAGTGGTCCCAGTCCAGTTCGAGCACCTGAGGAAAAAACATCTGTTCCCTGTGTGCCAGCAAGAGCTTTTCTAGGTGAAAGAACTGAAAAGACTTGGCGTAGTGCATTTTTTTCCTGGAATAAGAGCACAGGCAGACACAGCTTGTCAGGACACACTGCACTCTCCTCTCCAAACACAATCCTGAGCTCCTTTGCAAACTGCCAGTGCCATGTGGTTTTCTCCAGGAGAAATAAAGGAATTTCTCCTGGCAAATTTGGGGATTATGTTATCACAAATGAAAGAAAGAAAAGAAGAAATATTCCCAGTAAGAGCCCTTGGGACCTTCTTGGCTGAATTTGGAAGGGGACATTCATTCCCTGTAGTGCAAATACACAACAACCTCCAACACAAAGCAAAGATGTCAAGTGAGGTCTGAAAGCACCAGTTTGACAAACCTCATTGTCATTCTTTTTTTGCTGTGACTTTTGCAATCAAACTCTAAAGCTGACAACCACAACTGTCCACTGTGCTCCATCCAGCCACTCTGGAACAAAACAGTATTCCCTGCCAAATTGACAATGGACAGGGAGCAGGGGTCTCCTCTTCAGAAGCTCCTGGCCCAATCTGGAACTACAATGACATATTACACATAGTAAAAGAAACTCAATTTGATTTTTTTTATTTAAGCAGAACCTAGGGAGAAGTGCTATAGAAGTGGTATCCACCTATTTGCTACCACAGTGGAGATGGTGACTGTAATTCCTACACCTCCTCTCAGCATCCAAGCTTTAGCTCCAGGCTGTTCAGGAGAGGAGCCAGATCTCTCTAATGGAAAGGATTTTTCATTTATTGAGTATGGAAATGGCTGCAGGTGGGATCTAGTGAAAAAAGGAATTCATAAGAAAGATCTAAGGCGAAACAGTTCTCACCTTTATCAAGTCCCATTAAAACCTGTAAATGTTTGCACATCTTTGTGCACATTAACAAGTGAAGAGAAATCCAAACACTAGAGATCATTAGCAGGAGCAGAAAGAAACCAAGGTAGCGGTCTTCACTAGGACACATAAGGTTAGTGCACGAGATACAAAGAAACAAAGTATTTATTGTTAAAAGCTCTTCTACGAATCACTCGGCATCATACAATGGATATGGTGGCTACAGAGTAGAGGGAGTGTCTCTCTCGCTTCCCCCTGCTCTTTATACACGTATTTGCTCACTCTCACAAACCCACTGTTGTATGTTTTAAATGGAGTTCTTCTCTTCAGCGAGTTTGGAAATGATGTTTATAACACAGGATCTGGCAGAACAGATACATCCTATTAAACAACAGAGCAGTTACAGAAAGGAGACTGCTTTCTTTAGGAAAAAAGAGCCTTCTTTGCCTCCTTATCTCTTTGCATTGCCTTAAAAGAATTTGCCACACGAAACCAGACCAACAACCCCAAACACCTGATTAGCATTTTGGCAAAATTAGGAGCCCTAGGATATACACCAATATTGATTTATATACTAATATCTTCACCCGGCTTCCATAGGGTAAGTTCTAAACAATATGGTTTGAAAAACCTGCCAGCCAAGACAATGTCTGCACTACAGCTACCAACCCTGCTATGTCCAACAACTGAATTCCTGCTGGTAACAGTGAAAATGCTTTGACAGTGCGTCTCAAAGTTACGTGAAAAACTTTTGGTTCTGTCCTTGCCCCCCACTTCCCAGGCTAGACGCCGACTAAGACTGTCTCCCCCACAAGTTCTGTGTGTCCGCATACACACACGCACACAGAATGCACAGACTCACAAGGGCTGTGCTATTTCCAAGAGTACTCTGCACGTTATCTTGTGCTGTGTCTTTCTGGTGCTTCAGTGGTACTCTGCTCCATTTTTTAATTTCTTTTCCCACTGTTGTAGTCTTCTCTTTTTTCCACAACTGAACATTTGCTTCCCCTTCAATCTCCAAGAAACATTTAATCTGATTCCTGCCTCATGGCCAACAACCCAGAAGACTAAAAAACCTGTTTCTAACCTGCCACGTCAACACTTCTTCTCCAAGATACATTTCCCTCCTACTGGTACTCCAGAATTCCATTGAACCCTTTCCTAGTTTGATGCTATATTTTCTAACAATCTATATTATCATCTATACATGAACTACTTCTATGCACAGAAGGTTTTTTTGCAGTACGCATAGATTTGTATTGTATGGTGGCAACTGAAGACCCCAATACATCTTCTTGTCATCTTTTATACACAAAAAAAGACAACCATCCTGGACTTAAAATAAATTCCTCATTCACAGTCTGCCATAATTACCTGCCTGTTCAGTGCCACTACCTTTCATTTTCAATGCTCAAGCAACACTTGGTCTAGTTGCTTCCAGTATTGCTCTATTATTTATCTTCAAATGAAGTTTTTCTTTGTTTTGCAAACAAGCAAGCTCTTAGTTGCACCTATGGAACAAAGGACAAAATTTTTCTCTCTCTGCTTCAGTAAAAGACCTGAACAGCTCCTGAACACAGGAAAAAGGCATCAGAATCTCAAACCCCAGTGTAACCAAAGGAAAAACATGGGACAGCTAGTCCTAAGACTCACTGGTAGTGACCAGTCTTTTTTTATAGACAGTGAAATATAAGAAATATAATAATTTAGATTCTGGACTGCGATCTCCGGTGCCATCTTCAGTGGCTGATTCATGCACACACCCATTTCAGCATAGCGCTGCTGCTTGACAGAGTTTCAGCTTTCAGTGATGCAGTTGTGAGCACTGGCACCAACACCACATTAGTTTTGTTAATTTGTTCTGAAAGAGACTTGGAACCAGATCCATCCAATTAATTCTACAGAGGCTCTAAAACCAGGCTGGACTCCAGTATGTTGTCAACTCTGGCAAATGGCTGATACTGCTCTCAAGTGTCTTCCACTTCAGCGGGAAGGCTCTCAACCCCCAGAATTCCCTTGCTGACATTCTGCAGGCATCTATCTCAGTCCCGTGCCCTTCTCATATCCTTGCGTGTTTTCCTCTGCATTTCTTACTCCTGCAGACTGAGCATACCCCTGAATGTAGCTGCTCTGTTTCCCACATACAGACAAGAGTTTTATACACCGAGCAGCATGCACACAACGGACACAGCAGCATAACAAATATGGAAGCACAGTAGCAGATGATCCCCACTGTTTTTTCCTGGTAATGCTTGCTTGTAGTCCAATTAGAGGAGTCCCAAATTAAGTAACGTTTCAAGTCCATCAGTGTGGCAGCCTCACAGTCCCTCCGTATAACCAGTTTAAGACTGCAGGATTTCACATTTTACTGTGAAAAGAGGCGTTAGCACAAAAGGGAAAAATGCCAAATCAAGCCATTCCCAGTAAAAGGCCTCAGAAAATGAGGTACTTTTTCTCACACCAACAGGTTTTGTGGGAGAGTACTGCATCACATAAAGTCAATCAAAAGTAAATTTTCCAAGACATCTCTGAACACAATGGATGGACTAAAAGCTATGGCACTATTAATGTGAAAACAAAGATATTAAATAAAGGGGTAAAGAGAAGACTATCTCTTCTGTGACTGAGGAGAAGAAACTTTTCAGTTAAACTAAGAGAGAAATTGGCAAAGACAGCAGAAAACACAACACTACAGAAAAAATGCATTTATTCAGAAGAGCTGCCTTCCTTCCATATCACACGTGAATTTGATTCTCTTTCCAAGGAAGTGTAAGAATGGAGGTGAAAAGGAGTAACCTAGAAGAGGATTTTGAGTGCCACATCAAATGGACAGTTATACTTTGGCAGCTGCTTTTTGGACTAGAAATTATATTGGGCCTTTATTACAGCTCATCTGCGCACTACAAAAAATGAGGAGGGGAAGGATTTAAGGAAGATGTCCCTGCTTCCAAGTAATTGTTCTATAAATTCTCATTATCTGAATTTGTCATACATTTACAAAGAAGATGATTTCCAAGGGATATATTCTCTGTGCTATTTAAGGCTGATATGCTTTATAACTCAACAGCATCCAAAATAACCAGCATGTATAATGTATGGGAGAGCTAAATAACTCACAGTAAGAGGCAGTTCACCTATGATCAAAATGTGAGACCAATCCAGGGACTCTGTTAACACCTTGAAGTCAAGAAAAACCTACCATGTGACATTAAGTTAAGCTTCTTGGATTCTACACCAAGAATTAGGAAGTTCTTTATGTGATGAACCCTACAGGCACACAGAGAAACATTTAAATAAACTGGTATTTTACATATATACTTATTGTTAATATCTGCTGTGTTAAAGGCAGGCATCAGCAAAGCACCATTACGTTATTTTAGTTTTCTCAGAACGCCTCATTTGTTGCTAATACCACTGATATTAAGGACGCATAAGAAGCTCTTTTCCCAGGAATTATTCTCTTTCTCTCAGTACAGTGTACAGATCATACCCATCTAGTGATACGTGATTAAATCGACCTTTCACTGCTGGGACAAGGGGAAGAGAAATTATTTGCATCTGCAGAAGAGATGGCCTGACTATATGTCTTTCTTCCAGACAGGCTCTGCATTCCAGGATACAAATGCTCCGAATTTGTTTTTTCAGATGGTGAGATAGCTTCTTGAATTGGTCCAGCTGGAATAAAAATATTCTCTTTTCAGGAATATAAAGCATCCCAGAGCTATAAGAAAGACTATCTTGTCTAATTCCAGATAAGTTACTGTTTGAGACTCTTGGGTACCATAGGGTAAGAACTGCATTTATTTCTCTAAATCTGTAGTCTCCTAGAACACCTATCTCAACCTCCACCATCGGTGCCACCCATGATTCTAAGCATAGCCCATAAGGATTTGCTGTGTAGTGTCTAACTTTCCACTAAAACTTAACAATGTGCGTTGATGAGTGAACCTTTAGTCTTCTTTCACACTGACACTTGTATGGTGCTGTCTCTGGCTTGGAATGGTTTGAGACACCCGTCCTGGGCAAGATTTTCAAGGGTCACTCTAAAGCTGGTGTTCTGACTGGTGTGTTGATGGCACGTTCTCATCCAGCCAGGAAGCAGGTCCATGTGTAACAGTGAGCTAAGTAACACTGAGAAGTCCACTGGTTTGGTGGTCATGATGCCAATGGAATCTTGTGAGCAGTACTTATGTGTTACGCACTCCCAAAGATTGTTCCAATTCCTGTCGGCGCTGCTGGATCTGAAAGAAAAAGACATACTGTACAGTTTAGCAGATTAAATTGCTCAGTGGCAAGAGATGCATTTATAAGTCAGCAGTGTGGACATTTCTTTCATACCTTGCAGTAGAAATATCTGCTCACAGCTTCTTGAGACCATGGCTCGTGATAAAATTCAGCTCTGCGCTCTTCCTCTGGGTTTCCAACCACATCAGTCATCACCTGTGACAAAAATAAAACCATTTTTCACCATAGCTCTTCTAACACATAGAGAAACCTTCAGATTTACCCAGAGTGAAAATTTATCTACATTACACATAAAAATGGTCAGAACTGGTCCCAAAGCCCAAAGCAAATGGACAATGTCTGCTTACTGCCAAAACAGAATCACAGAACAATCAAATGGTTTGTGTTGGAAGGGACCTTTAAGCTCATCTCATTCAACCCCCCTGCTATGGGCAGGGACACCTTCTGTCACTGGCATATTTTATGAAAAATCCTTTTGCGAGGATTTTTTCTCCTGAGAAGCTGAGAGGCCTCAGGAACAAAATATAAACAATGACTGTCTGCTGCTGTGGAATGCAACAGGTGCATCTGGGATTGGTCCCATGTGGTTGTTTCTAATTAATGGCCAATCACAGTCCAGCTGTCCAGACTGTCTCGAAGAGTCACAAGATTTTGTCATGCATTCCATTCTATTCTTGTCTAGCCTTCTGATGATTCATTTCTCTCTATTCTTTTAGTATAGTTTTAGTTTAGCATTTTTAATATAATATGTATGATAATATAATAAATCAACCTTCTGAAAAATAGAGTCAAAATTCTTGTCTCTTCCCTCATCCTGGCTGCCCTACAAAAACCACAACCTTCCATGAGATCAGGTGCTCCAAGCCCTGCCCAATCTGTCTCCAGGGATAGGGCAGCAGGGGGTTGGAACCATTCTACAAAAAGTAGAATTCTGATGACTATGTCTCCAGCATCACAGAATCACAGGTAAATATAGTTATTGGTATATTTTGCAAAGCAGTGTTGTGGAATCACAACTCTGATGCCACAGAGGCTCAGAGTTAAGGTGATTAAGTTAAGATTAACAGAAAAGGCTCTTATGGGACTAATTCTCAGTCAGGGAAAACTGAACAACTATTCCATGTATATAGCTAGAGAAGCTCCACAACACCTTTGTTTGTAAGTTCCTCAAGTAGAGGTCTGCTCTATTTAAACATGCTTTCAGATGCCTGTCCCCTTTGAATATAATATAAATAGTAACAACCATAATCTTAAGAGTGGATTTTGGGAAGACTATTGAGTTAACAATAGGCATTTATTTAAGAAAGACACAACGATTTTATTAAAATAATTTCATGGATTCAATAATACAACTGATTTTGAGGCATGTCAGTAAAAGACAGAAAATGTGAAACTATGAGGAAAAAATTGTTAATTTTTGCTGGCAAACAACTGAACTTCTTTACATTTGATTTCTTGCCTAACTCAAAGATAAGCTCAAGGACAGCTGATAAGATTAAATTATGAACCAACACCCAAATTGTGTTCTCGTACTATACAACGCTCCTACTGAGTTTTACACAGCCTTGAATTTACAGAACACATCAACAAAGCCCTGCACTTCAAACTTACTGTCTGGCCACAAATTGACCTACCACTCCCATGAAACACCACTGTTCCACTGGAACTGGAATACTACCTAAACTATCTTTCCTTTACTAAACTATCTTTCCTATCTACTCTAGGATTGCAGTACTCCACTCACTGTCTTCCACCAATCACCCATTCTAGATGTTTGGCTATACACTGTATGTACACTTAGATAAAATTCTTCCATTCTGGTTTCACTATTCATTCTTTTTCAAACCTTAGCTCACCTTAAGATCCCTGCTTTGGGACCGGAGAAGGTCTTGGATGTATCCTTTGGGATCCTTGGAGAAACTCAGCATAAAATCACGTTGTATTTTTAGCTGATTTATGGATTCAATTGTCTCATGAATCTGACAGGAAAAAAAAAAAAACCAAAGTGGATATTCTTTAATTTCTCCCATGCTTCAGTGACCATCAGGTCAGCTCCATTACTGTCTTTGTACTCCTGGTAACGCACAAAGGTGACAATTCTACACCACAGACTTGTGCAGCCCCTCCTAGGGCTTTTTCAATTCAAAAAGCAGCAACTTAACTGCAATCCTGCCACTACTTTTTGGTTTCACTTGTACTTCTGCAATACAAGTATGGACAGGATTCTCCTTCACTTCCTGCACTGAACTCCTGCATGGCACGCAGAACTAAGTCATGTCACCGCACAATGTCATCATTTCCTGTGTGGAATCACTCTGCCTGCCAAGACTGGGATCTTTGAGGAAAGGTGCTACATAAATATGCAGTTAAGCAGTGCCAAGTGCAAGAAAGCAGTTATTCCCCTGGTTACCATCATGATCACATCTTCAATATCCTACTGTAATCCTTAAAAACTCTAGCAGTTTCCTGATCAAGTCCATGTCAAATGAATAGCCACGACTTCTAGATTTTTCTTAAGAGAAAGCCTGTAAAAGTCACAATGGCTGCAAAAAGTAGAGCGTGAACAATGAGAAATCATGAGAATGGAACATTTGTAGAAAATTAATCATATCTTTAGAAATATTATGGCAGAAATATTAACTAGCGGGGAAGAATGAAGACTGAAGAGGAGTCAAGGTCCTATAATGGATAATCATCAAGTATGAATGGGAGGACATCTCATGAACCATTTGCTCACAGACACATATAAAAGCAAACTTTTGCTGCCCTGTTCCTCTAACATTCTAGTTTGAAATAGTAAACCTATCTAGTTTAGTTTCACGTATTCATCTTTTTTGCCAAAACAAGGTGACCAAGCACGTGGGAGAAAATAATCATCCCCTGATCTGGTCATGCCATCAAGGCCACTAGTGTTAACAGAATGTTAATGGCATGTTAACAGAAGAGAGCTGCTGTCAACTTAAAATCATTCCTTCTTTGGGAAAACGCTGTAGCTGTGCAGAGTGAACTCCACTGGTGTGTGCTGAATTCCCAGGAGGGGACTCCATGGCAGCACAGCAATGCGATGCACAGAGGACAACAGGAGCAGCCTGTACCCATTCACCCAGCAGGGACTTCAGTAACTTCACTGATCACAGCTTGCCCTGTGCTGCAGCAAATATTCAAAAAAGAGGTGGCACAGACAGGGGAAAAGGTGAGCAGGACTGGAAACAGAATAACCCTATGCATGCTGATTGAAAGCTTATATAGGCTGGGAACCAACTGACTGAGCAGCTGAAAAGGACCATCCTCAAGAGCCACGACAAAGACACTGCAACAGTTACCAGAATCCATTGCACTGCTGGTGCCCAGACCCCCTTTAAAACTGCTTGAAGACCAGAGTTTAACACATTTGTTTGTATTAGCAGTAAACAGTAAAGAGAACCTGGGCCTTGCTCTGAGAAGGCATTTTTGTTTATCCCTTACTGATCCAAATCTGCCATCGACACATGCCAGAACTGGCTAACAGTCCCTAGGACATGAATCCCTACAACAGCCTGCAAAAGCCACCATCACCTTAAGACAGATACTATTTGAAGTGCACATGATCCTCTTCCACTGACACTTAGAACTGCCAAAGTGGTCCAAGTGATTTTCCTGCCACACACGTTCTGTATTTCCACCTAACGCAGAGAGCCATTCTGCAGTTATGAATACAAACTCCATGCCTGAGTATGAGATTCTCCTACCTTTGGCTTAGCAACTTAACAAGATATGATGACCTCTCAATAAAAAGTTAATCATACAGTTCAGGTGGTTCTCAAGCATCAGGGGACTCGGTACACTACCTGTGAAACTCTACCATCTCCACAACCATGTTAAGCCTTGGATCAAATCCTAAGTGGGAATGCCATTCACCCTGATGCATTCCCACTGCATTTGGCTTATTCATCCCTTGAAAGCACATGCCCTTAACAAGTCCCTGTCTCACAACATTACTGTTTGACACATGACACCAAACACATGTGAAACTACACAATGAGTACATGTACCATGGGATACTTTACTCTTGAGCTAATACCTTGTTATCCAATGCTGTTATCTCCTGTTGGTTAGCTGTTGAGAGAAGAAAACTACTCATCTGGCCCTTTAATGGGTCTTCAACTTCTACATCTATGTCATAACAAGCCGTCTTCTTCTGATCGTTGGGGTCAACACTACGGAGAGTATAACACAAGATCATGAGAACTGCCATAATGAATCAGAATTAATTTCCAACCAGCCCAGAATTCACTCTTCAATAAAGCCTGTTGCAGATGCTGTGTAAAAAGTGTTAAGAACATGGTACCTTTATATATTTTCCTATTCTAGTATATTCTCTCATCTTTTTTCAGTCAGATTTAAAAGACTTTTGAGCTGGAGCTTTTGCCCTGACCATCAAATTCAATTTATAACATCCTCCTGAGACTTGTTACACTAAAATACCAGTATCATTCTTTGGCTTGTCCTGTCCTAAATTTATCTTTAGTTTGCCAACTTTTAGACTTAACATTGACTTTATTGTTAGACTAAAGTTTCTTAACAAGAAGACAGTCTTCAGCACAGTAGTTGGTAAATCAGACTTCAGTCACTGTCACTTGCACTATAAAAATGCTGGCTTCTCAACCTTACCTGTCAACTGTGTGGGTTGTGTGCATCTGCAGTAGGTAGCAAAAAAAATTTGCTCAGGATCTAATTGAGCTTGACTGACTTGGGGGAGCAGAAGAACTTCCCGGGATAGAATTGCATTAGGAGCGTTGTAAGCAGGTGGAGGAAGGCGATCCTTCTCTATTCTCAAGACCGATGAGGACACACCTCTAGTACTGTGCTCAGTGCTGGGCTCCCCAGTGCAAGAGATATAGGGAGCTACTGGAGAGAATTTTGCAAAGGTCCATGAAGATGATTAAGGCATTAAAGCACCTCACAGCTGAGGAAAAGCTGAGAGGTCTGGGACTATTCAGCCTAGAAAACAGAAGGCTGGTGGGGAGGGAACTTACCAAAACTTGAAGGGAGTGTTTAAATAAGATAGAGCCAGGATCTTTTCAGTGGTACCCAGTGACAGGACAAGAGGCAATTGGTGCAAACTGAAACACAGGAGGCTCCTTCTGAACACCAGGAAACACGTTTTTACTGTAAGGGTGACCAAGCAATAGCACAAGTTGCAGTAAGACCCTCAAAGCTCATCTGCCTTTCTCCCAGCCCAGAATCTCTCATGTGGGAGACACTCCAAAGTCATCTGGACATGGCTGCGGCCAACCTGCTACAGGTGGCTCTGCTTGAGCAGAGGAGGGCATTTGACCAGATGATTTCCATAAGTCCCTTCTAACTGCAAACGTTCTGAGAATCTGTGATGCTGTGGCCACCAGTGAGAAGGTGAGCAGCAGAAGGAAAGCTAAAGAAAAACCCAGGTCCAGGTCCGGTTCTGCTGCTCACGTCGAAAGCCACAGACAGGGCTCCCCGTTGTCTCTGGCTCCATTGCTCCTGGCTGAGTTCTGTCCTCAGGCCTCCCAGAGTCCCGAGCCCCAGTCAGTCAGGGCAGCAGGGCTGTGCAGAGGCACCCTGACAGGCTGCAGAAACAGCACAGCACTTCAGCACGGTGAAGTTCAGCACAGGAAAAGCTCTGCTCCTGGGATGGAATCACACCAGGCAGGGGGACAGCTGGGCATCAGTGGGGTAGAAAACAGGCTGGCAGGAGAGGACTTGGGGGCCCTGAGGGACAGACAACAAGTGCAGAAGGAGTCTGAGGGGTAAGGCAGCCATAGCAAAGGTCAGCTGCAAAAGGGGCTGCATTAGCACAGGCTTTGCCATCAAGCCCAGGAAAGAGGCTCTTCCTTGCTACTCCACACTGGTGAAACTGGATCTGGACTGGTGGGCACAGGACCACAAAGATGTGACACCCTGGAGCGAGGCCCGCAGAGGCTCAGTAGGACGCTGGGGGCTGGAGCACGGACCTGCCAGGAGAAGCTGCAAGAGCTTCTCCAGCCAGGAGAAGAAAGTGAGAAGGAGATCACCTGGGAGTGAGATGGCCATGTGGACTGGTGAAGCACAGACAGGGCCAGCCTCCCCTTGGAGATGCATGACATTAGGGCAAGATGCAACAGAAACTCACTGCAGCATGGGCAATTCACTCCCTATAAGGAAATAGGTTTCTAGAAAATCATGACGGTAGTGAAAAAGGGGGATGCCAGAGATAATCTTTTTGTACTAGAAGAATATTGGAGAACTATGCTTTGCAATCTGCTTGTGTTCTTTAATGTGTGTGGAAGTGTGGAAGATGTCTCACTTCTTTGCAGAAATGGAAATCCCACAGAAGTTATTCTTTTTACCTCTGATTCCACATGTGTCAGCTGCAACTAGGAGTGCAACTCAAGAAAATCTCCACTTCTAGTTTGAGCTCAAGTAAGATTTGACTTCTACAGCATCTCAACTTTGTGTCCACTTCAACCCCATTGCATTGTTTCTTCTTTTTATTCAACAAAGGAAGGTTGTTGGTGCCCAGAGAGTGATTCTACAATACTATTATAATTTCTAGAATGAGTTTAGAATACTTCACATTTTTGTCCCTGTGCATATCCTCTAAAAGTATAATGAATAATTGTGATCTACTTGATCTTCCTGTAAAAGGCAGGTCTGAGGATTTATCTGAATTATGAGCACATACATTTGCAATCACTAGTGATGAAAAATTCCCTGTAGTAGTGCGCTGGTTTTGGCTGGGATAGAGTTAATTTTCTCCATAGCAGCTGGTATGGGGCTGTTTTGTGAATTTGTGCTGGAAATGGTTGGTCACACAGAGATATTTTCGTTATTGCTGATCATTGTTTGCAGCCTGTCGAGACCTTTCCAGCTCCTCACACTTCCCACCAGTGAGTAGCCTGGGCTGCACAAGTGACACAGCTGGGACAGCTCACCCCAGCTGACCAAAGGGATATTCCAAACCATGTGGCGCCATGCTGAGCAGTAAACTGGGGCAAGTGTTCACTGCTCAGGGTCCCTCTGGGCATCAGTCAGTTGGGGGTGAGCAATAGTTTTCATCTGTGTCACTTGTAGTGTTGGATTTTGTTAATCACCATCATCATCATCGTTATACTGTCTCTCTCTCCCTTTTACCTTTTCAATGCTTCCCCCTGCCCTGCTGGAGAGAGAACAAGTGGATGGATTAAGATTGGATTAAACCAGGACAGGCAGCTGGCATACTGTTTCAGCGGCTGATTACATTCACTCTAAAAAACTGAATGCAGAGCAACAGGACAGAGCATTTGTGAGACCCTGTTTTAAGCTTGGTTGGACCAGGCCCATAAGTATACTGGATAGACTTTGAACCTGATTTGAGTTTGGATGGAGGAGCTCTCAATGACCACCAGTAAACCCTTCTACTTTAAATTATTCTGTGAATTTATGAGTCTAAAACTTACTTACTTTCTTTAAATTCAGTGTCAGACTTCCAGATTTACTTTAGCTTAGCATAAAATTAGCATAATGACAAAAACCACTCCCTTCAGTACCTTTTTGTCATCTCTCTACCCCAGAAACATAATCATCAGTTTCTTGTAATTTTTGTCTAAGAAATGACTATTTATCTCTGAGGACCTCAGCCTTTTTGTGGTCTATCAGACAGGTCACTGAGTTGTGCCCAATGACAGTACATACACAGCTCTCAATCTGCACAGCCACCAAGCTGCTTTGTCATTACTCTGCTTGATACATTCAAATGAATCAAAAAGTAAGCTTTATTTTCATAGCCTATGTAATATTTAAACTTCTTACCACACATGTTACAAATTTAAAATAAAGAGCCCAATTTTCAGCAAATTCAGAAACATTTACTTAAAAATATATTGTATATATTCCATACAAAATCAAATCAGTAACCTAAGTAATAATAACTTTTAAACATCCAGAATCAGAGTTTTGACCCTGACCACAAAGAACTTGGAAAGGATTGAAATATCTGAACAGTAAAGTTGCAATCCCCAGAAGTCTCTTTACCCCCCTCCTCCATGTACACAGCTGTCACTTAAATAAGGCACATGCTGGAAGAGCCTGAGAGAGCTGAAAGTTGTGTTTCATCTGCTCCTCCAGGAAGACATCTGCTCCGACAAGAGCTCAGTATCTTGGTCACAACGACCTCCTCTGAATCCAGACATTCTTTGTTGTTATCTCTGGCGATCTCTTGACTCCTTGGCATTCTCAGGATAAGACTAACAGTCAAGGAGCTGACCCAATCCCAACAAAGCATGCATGGACTGGCTCTGCATTTGAAATCATAATGCTGTTTACATAATAGATCAGCGATTAGAACGATTGCCCATGATGGACAGACAATACCTCATTTCAATTTCTTTTTTATCTCTTTTTGTGGGTTCTAACTTTCATTCCTCTCTCCTTAGGAAAAAGCCCAACCAATGGTATTCTAGTAAATATAAAAGCTGTTTTTCATACTCCTAGAAAATTGATGCCATGCTAGTGAAAATAATTCAGAATTATACAAACTAGAATGACACGTAGAACGAGCACACAACGAAGTCCAAGGTATTCGTCCTGAAGTCATAAAACCTGGGTTTTGGTTCCTACAGCTACTGCAGCTCATTCTGTTCTTTATCTAGTGAGTGTTTTGCACAGGACAGTGCTGAGCTGACCAACCAGCTTACCTGATGATGTGGTTTATCACTATTGGGTCTGGTGGCAGCAGTAGGTTAGTGAGTCTCTGGGGAATTTCAGAAAACTTTAGCCGTGGACAATCAAAGATCTGGAACACAATAAACAACAAATTTTGTTTGCCCAAAGCCTGTCTTGGAGTTAAATAAGAAAGTAAGAATCTGCAGCTCACAAGGAACTGAGGCAATTACAGAAGGTGGTTTTGAAAGCTGTAATTCAAGTTCTTTGCACAGATTAAATTTTTGGTCACTTCTGTCTCTGCACTTTCATCTGGGCTTCCAGACATATCCATCAGGCCATTACAATTTCAGGTGTCTCACTTTTGGTTTAGCTGCTGGAGGGAACAGGACCCTTCACTGGGACATGAGGATCAACTGTATCAATGATGGGAGAGAAGCAAATACTCCCTCTCTTACAGAGGGTTTACAGCAGCATATTGTAAAGAAAATTACTGAATTTTTTTCAGAGAGAAAAACACAGAGAAAAAACAAAACAAAACAAAAAACCCAGAGAAAACACAAAAACAGTTTGCCTTTTTCCCCTCAAGGAATGTTTCCTGCAATATTTTATGCTAAAGAAAAAGACAAGAAAACATTTCTGGATTTTAAAACCATTTGCAATTTGTGGGTTTTTCAGGATTACAGAAAAATAAAGTCAATGTGGTATTACTTAATTTTAACCAAAGCCTGAACAGCCTCTTGGGAGGGATCCACCCCTTTCCAAACAATGGTTTACGGTTACTTTCTCTTTACTATGGTCCTGAAGCTAAATAGAATCACAGATTCATAGAATATCCTGGGTGGGAAGGGACTGACAAGTTGAGTTCACCTCCTTGCTGTGCACAGGACAACCCTTGAAATCACACAATGAATTTCTGCTGAATTCAGGGGGAAAAAAATTCTGGAAAGGGTTAAAAGCTGTAGAGTTTGGAAATTTTTTGTGAGCGATGGAAGTGCATTGACATGAATATAGAAACAACACTCTTTACACCTAGAGTTTTCAGAAATACAATTATTACAGCCTTTGTTTCCTACTGCGATTTTTAATGTTCTGAACAAATGACTCTTCTCTAAAGATACTCCATTTAAACTGACCTTAAAAAAGCACATATATTAAAAACTATATATTAACATTTGCCTTAAAATGTGCCTTTATATGGAAGCAATTTGTAAAAATGTTCAGGCCTACGCAAATGCCACTTAGGGAAACTACTTTCACCTGACAGTAGAGATACACTACTCATAGTATTGTATCTATAAACAGAAATAACCTTTGCAGCTCCAGAGAAAAAGGATGCAGGCAGGGTTGAAAATAAAGGACTCTAAGGTTGTAGAATAGACATACAAAGTCAGATGCTCTGGCTCCTCAGATAGGGTATCTTTTGAAATTCACAGTTTTCTCACGTGAGTGAATTTGGCAGCAGAAATATCTAGGAGCCAGCTCTAGGAACCATCTGCAAGGTTCTATTGCTTTTGAAATACCTTTGAACCTTTTTTCTTGCTTTTGCTTGTAACACAGTGGATTTCAAATCTCCCTGCTAATGTAAACATTATTTTTAAACAGAAAAGGATCCTTCATGAACTCTAAAATGTCTTCATCAACTCTAAAAGCTGTGTTGGACTTGCCTGCATCCAGGAATTCAGCCAGCTAGTTTCTGAAGAACAAGAAAGTAACGAAACTTACTGAGTCCACAGCTCAGTCCTTATTTGAGTTCTGAATTCTGACACTTGATAGAGATGACTGTGGAATTCCCATCCACCATCTCCCCACACCAAGCTCCATGCTATCTGCTCTCATCACTGGCTCAACACTCATGTCCAACTCCTAACACGGATGCGTGCCGAGAGACAAGAGCTTTAAGAAGGGAAAAGGGATCAAGGACACACGTTAGTGAGAGGAGGAAGGGAGACTGGAATCTAAGGGTGGGTGGAATTTTCCTAAAGCTTCTCACATTCCTGCCTAACTGGAGGTAGTGGTCTAAACTAAGTTAGGCTCTGAAAGCCTCTCTGGCTACAGTGATCCTGGTGGGTCAGGTAACTCATTCAGTGATAATTTTTTAGTCTGTGCCGTCTCGTTGAACATAAGCACAACACAGCAGCATGGGATTCAGAAAAACTGGCATACCAAATGAGAAGACCAGTATGCTAAGGGGAATGCCAGGGACCCTGGTGCATTGTGTACTGCTCCCCTGAATAATACACACACTTCCAGCCAGGACAATGCTTTTCTTTCCAGGAGTTATGTGGCTAAAACTATAGAATCTACAGAAATATTATCAGACTGGAAGGCATTACTAACCCAATTCCTTTGCCCTCCATCTCTCAATTTGAGAGTATTAGAATGAAAAACAAAAAAAAATCCTCATCATGAAATATTTCATTTATTGTAAGGGGATTCAGATTCCTAAGTAGTAGTGTCAGTTTTGAAAGCAAGATCACCTAATTAGGACAATTTTGCCAGAGACCTAAGGAAAACAGAAACACTCAAAACAATCCATTTATAATTTAAATCAGTGCAAGCATTGAATTCTTATGAAACTATTCCAGATTAGCCAGCTCTTGCAGAGTGTGAGTTTCAGTCTTCTAGAAAAGCAATCAGCTACTTCCCCACTCTCTCATTTAAGTCATCTTCTGAGGATGAGAAGACAATTGTCAGGTGTCATAGCATTCCTGCAGAGTTCTAAGAAAAAGGAGACCTAAGAGCAAATAAGTCTCTAATGAGATGCATGAGAAGATAGCTTCAACAACTTCTTATTCTAACAAAGTTCTTAAACTGAAAGTTAAAATAAATAAAATTGATAAGGCTCTTCTGCTCACTAAAAATAACATATGTACAATCTGTAAAGGGTCACACAAAAGATCTGCTGCAAATCTACCTTACTATCCTGCCCTTGGTAGTGGCCAAAAGTGGATACTAAAGGAAATAATGTAAGAACAGGAGAAACATATGCTGGTTCTTCCCCCTCAAAAAACTCTCCCAACTTCCACAGCTTTGCATTTAAAACAGCCCAAGATTTTTCATCCATTGGTTTGTCACTTTTGGAACCTATATACACTTTTAGCATTTGCAATGTTCTATTGTAAGGAATTTTGAAGTTTAATATGCTTGAGTCTTTTTGTTTGTTTTCAATTTGCTACCTGCCAGTTTTAGTTGATGGACTGTAATTATTGACCAAAATAAAAAAAACTACTCCTTTTTCATCTTTTTCTTTCTGCTCCAGATTTTTCAAATTCTCCCCTTTCACCTCCCCTTTCCCATTTCCTCTTTGGGCTGGCAGAAACAAAACTCAGTCTGAATTGGCTATAGATAATTAAAGAATGGAAATCAAATAATCTAATCAAGAGAACAAACAGAATTGTAATTTTGCCAAAAATTCCTACGTGGTTTTAATATGGAGTTTTCACTGTTTTTGAAAAAGACTGCCTGCTGTAATCCTCAAAAAAACAAAACCCAAACAAACAAGAGAGTGACTATATAATCATGATCACTTTGGTTCTGCATTCCTAAAATTACCCATGAATCTCACAATTATTTTGTTGCATTTTGTAGTTTCAAACGTGCAGAGGTGTCTTTAAATTTACTTCAAGCATTGGCTACTTGGAACTGTTGCAGGGCAAATTATTAACACGAAATAAAAAATTAAAAAGAAAACCAGGACAAAAGTTTCATCACAACATTTGCTTTCATTGGTTGCTAAAACATTATTAATTCATTGTAACTGCCAGTATTTTCCTTACATGGAAGTATGTCACAAACACTACTTTCAATTACTTTCAAAGTAAGTCATGTGAGCCTGAAAAACAAAGCCAGGTAAGACAGTGATAGCTCAGTTAACATTACCTTTCAAAAAAACCCCCATAATCATATTTACAGAAAGGGTGGAGATGCTTTTTTGTGGCCTTCTTGGTTTCAACAACACTGGCACATGGAGAGGGTGTTAATGATATTAGTTGTAGTGGATGCTGAAAGCCATTCAGTACTGAGGATACCACAAATCATCAAGGGAAAATAAAAATCAGTAATTTTCATTCATCCCAAATTTGTGGCTGGATGTTAGAGTTTGCTTCTAAGGAGCTACTGTGTCCAAAAAAGAGTTACCTGCTGGAAGTACTTGTCGCAGTTAATGTACTCCTTATCGTGGGAGTCCTGCAGCTTGTTTGTTTTGATGTACTGCCAGAGAGCCTGGATGATGGCCGAGCGTGTCTGCGTGTGGATCCCCAGCAGACGGGCCAGACGCGGGTCCAGCTTGAACTGAGGAGGCTGGAACAGAAAGCCAAGGAGGTGGCAGCACAGAGGAAAGCAGAAAGATACGCAAGTATGAAGATTCAGCTTTAATTCTCGGGGGACTCTGTTCCTCAGGAGAAGTAGCCTATTCAGTGGCAGAGATTGCAAAAATTCGAGTTTGTATTTTTGTGTCCGACCACTGGCGCTCTGGAAGAAGGGCCTTGTACCTGTGCCATGCACACAGACTACCTGCAGCACAAGCTTCAAATAATCAATACTTGCACAAAGACTCAGGAAGAATTTTGCCTTTCAACACTGATGCAAAAATTGACTTTTAGGAATGGGAGAAGAAAGAGAACAGCCCTTCCACTGAACTA
Source organism: Motacilla alba alba (assembly GCF_015832195.1). Lineage (NCBI taxonomy): Eukaryota > Metazoa > Chordata > Aves > Passeriformes > Motacillidae > Motacilla > Motacilla alba. Next base: position 56,957 of record NC_052017.1, read on the forward strand.
CTGGAATTTAACCACAGAGAGAGAGAAGGAAGGCAGGATGACGCTTCCACAGCCGCTAATAACTGCTGTCTCACGTTAACACACAGTCTTGGAACTCTGTTCAGGCATGAACCATTCTGGTACACACCAAAAAATTTATCCAACCACCACCAGTCAATGGATTTTATTTTTTTTCCTGATCTCAGTGATATAATTCAAATTCCCTGTTCTCCATCTCTTGTAACATAAACTCCTTGGATAATCTGGAATTGGATGCTTCTTCAAGTGTGTACTCATACTCAGGTTTAGTATTCACCACATTAATAAGCAAGGATTACTCTGATGGGTGGCGGGTCACCCAAAGCTAGCTTTTAAAAATCAGGACCTAAGAACAAAAGAATATCTATTTTAAAGCACAAATTTATAATAATGGTGAACATAACAAACAGCATTATGTTGTCTTAATAGCAAAAATTCTTGCTGCCTATATCAGTATTTCAGTTAGCCCATATGCTCCCTAAAATGAATAAATTTTTCTCTCTGTTAACATAAAATGGAGTGTCTATATCCTGAATAGATGCTATCTGCCTGGAGGCAAAATAAGGTGGCAGAGAACAAGTTCTTAAAGGTTCACCATCAAAATGCATCTGAGTCTGAACTGTCATTGAAAAGGGGGATCCCATCTACTCACAGTAGTGCAAGTTTAACAGTTAACAGTTTCCTTAAGACAGCAACATTTCTTCCAGGGACGGTTTCAGTCAGATTAGCGAGCTCCACAACTGCAGTATCCAATCGTTTGTGCCAAGGCAAGGCTGTCACAGCTACACAGCTAGTTCAGGTATCACTAGCAAAAGCTTCTCCTCTGAATTTTTTTTAAGGAACCACACACGTAACTTGCGTGCAACTTCTCTGACTATTCTCTAAGAAGCTAGGGGAGGAAATGCATAATTTTTCTGCAGATGGGCAACAAAAATACTAATTATCATAATGCCAAGGACAATATTTTGCTAGACTATATTAGAAACTCACTTGATTTGTCCCCTTTAAATTTTAAATAATCCGTCTATTTGGTATCATTCTAACTTCAATGGACCGTAAGACACTGCAAGTACAAGTATATTGGGTTTTGAGCCGTGTGACAAGATGAATTTGCTCTGCTGCACTAGGTCCCAGTGGCTGTATGTTCCAGGCTAAAAGCAGTGCACTGACCTGGTAGTCCAACATGAGGAGTAATGTGCATCGCACACTGACATCCCCAGGTCTCTTCACCTGGAAGCCATCCGTTTCCTGGGTTGTGGGAGTTCTGTGCCACTAACAAAGGGAAAAACAAAACTGTTGGTCTTTTTTTCACTGAGGTCCATGCAGGTGCATCTTGCACAGTACATCATACCAGAATCAGACAAGTGCAAGCTTTCCGAAGATCTCGCAATCTAAAAAAGAAACCCGGTAACAACAAAACCAAACCACAACATCCCCCCCACCTCCACCCCCCCAGTCACTTCAATTCAGCTTTAGTGCAGAATCTGCTCTGCTGTTAACATACTTTACTTGTTAGGAGAATTGTGCACAATATTTTCATCTTTTCATATATTCTGTTCTAAGATGTGCACCGCAGCACTAAATCATCAATGTTTTTAGACTCCTTTAGCAAACATTCTTAATAATAATGGAATTTTGAAAACTTTGAAAATACTTTAAATGAGATAATGAATGCAAAGTCCCTTATAACAAGGGAGGCAACATGCACCAGGTGTTTATGTGTGCCAGTAACTGGTTTGTATGCAAAGGGTGCACAGCCTTCTCACCTCCACAAGATGATTGTCAGGTCCATAAAGATCTTTGTCCAGTTCAATAACCAAACTCTTAAAAAAAGATGAAAACTTCCGTTTCTGTTTGCTGAGCTGTACAAGCAGAAAAACCAGACATGTATAAGGCTGCATTTATTAGCCTGCGTCCTAGACTCCTCAGTCTGTCTTGAACATTAAATCCCATGTAAACCAAAGTGTGATAAATCTAATTGAGTTCTCCCTCTGACAAAAAATAGGGTAAGATGCAAAAATCTCAACAGTAGCAGAACAGTGCACATTCTAGGGAAGATTTCCTTGACTCTTAATGTTATTGATAAGGACTGGCTTGTAAGGTGAACATGGCATCCATGCGAAAGATTTAGAGAATGGCCATGAAAATTATCTCAGGACTGGAGCACCTCTCCTGTGAGGACAGGCTGAGAGAGCTGGGGTTGTTCAGCCCAGAGAAACATAGGTTGTAGGGAGTATTTAAAAGGGGCTTGTAAGAAAGATCAAGGGAGACTTTTAACCAAGATCTGTAGTGACAGGGTGAGGGGCAGATCGTAGGTTTGGACTGGTCTTAAGAAGGACATTTTTACTCAGAGGGTGGTGAGGCACAGGTTGCCCACAGAAGCTGTGGCTGCCCTATCCCTGAAAGTGTTCCAGGCCAGGTTGGATGGGGCTTTGAGCAACATAGGCTAGTGGAAGGTGTCCCTGTCCAGGGAAGTGGGATGGAATGAGATGGTCTTGAAGATTTGTTCCAACCCAAACCATTTTATGATCCTAAGTCCTCTGTATACCTTTCTTTTTAACAGCCTGGGGTTTTTTTTGATAAATGCTAATTTCTTGGTCTGATTTATCAGATTACAGTAAATTTTGCAGACTGGTCATACACTAAGCAAAACTATTTCAAGTTTTTTATTTTCATTTAATTATCAGTATTTGTTGTTTACTGCACAGTTCACACTGTCTATATTAAAAATTAGAAGGTCTATGATTACCTGACTCTCTACAGAATACAGGCCACAGGACTCCAATTTATTTCTTTGTATTTAATGCAGATAATATTTTATTTAAAAATGCTGGTAATTGAAAAGCTATGTTGTTCCAATAAAGAATCTCTTCCTTTATTGAAATTTATGCTCTAATTTCTAAACTGAATTTGTCTAACTTCAATTCCCAGATGCTGCACTTTGTCACCACTTCCTCCTCCAGCAAGACTCTGATTCATGTACAGTTACCTCCAGACTGACTGAAAGCCTTGCCCTCTCCATACAGGCATGTTCTCCCTCTGTTTAGCCTATAAATGCTTACCTGTGAAGTCTATTGAAATAGATGGATGCCTTTATTAGGAAAGTCCAGCCTTCCCCAAGGACAGCTAAATCCACCACTGAGGCTTCTGAGGACTTCATAATGGTAAAATGTTTCTTCTATCCTTGCTCTAACCATTCATACATCGCATTGTACCCCCTAAGAATATGAAGTACTGCCTTCTCCTTGTTATCCTGTTCTTCACAAGATGCAATGTCCACTGTAGGCCAGAATTACCATACCTGCTGTAACCCAAACCCTGCCATCTGTTTAAGGGGATTCATCTCTCCACTTTCTCCTACCCATCCTGTCCTTATGTCTGCCTCATTTTCTGCCGCACTCTCCAACATTCCAGTTAGGGCCTTATCCCTCACTTGGGTTGGGCACAGTGCCTTCCCAACAGCAACGACTCAACACTGCCATTCAGACATGTCTTGTCTCAGCTGATGCCCCCAGAAAAACCTACCACCCCGAAGGACACTCTTTAGATCCTGCCAGCCCCAGTGAAGCAGAGATAAGTCATACATCATCCAGGAGCTTCCCCTCCACGCGCAGCTCCCACGAAGCAATGCTGCCATCAGAGTCATCAGCATCTGATTTTGCAGGATTAAATGTGTTGGAGATGTAAAGTCTCAGTTTCCGCTTTTGCTGTTATGCACATAGACAAGGGAAAAGTACATATCCAGTTTAAGTTCAGGATCTGAGGAAGCTGCAGGAAAGGTGACAATTACACATTTAATAGAGAATCTCCATGCTTTGTACAGCTGCACTGGTTGTATTAGAATTTAAGATTCTGTTACATGTACGAAAATACATTGAAGAGCTGAATCTGAAAATTCCTTTCAAAAACTCTTGGCTATACAAACATGCTGAAATCCACTGTAAATGGAGGAAGACAGGAGGTTGCCATGCCTAAGAAGTGATACATCCTATACTTTTGGATTAGATATCTGAGAAATCATTGTGAGTAAAGGATATTATGTCCTTTTTGGCTTCAACCTAGCTAGATTGCTAAAATTCAGCTGCAACTCTATTGCAACACAAATGTCTTTCATAGTTGCATAGTTCAGATTTGTAAATGGCAGTCACAAATACAGCTCATGCTGCAAACTACCTGCCGGGCACATCTCTGCCCATCTGCATTCTGCCATCATGCAGCTTCTGGTAACACTCCTCCTGCAGACACACCTGAACACACTGAGACGCACACACCCGCTGCCTTACCCTCCTCTTCACCCCACCTGCCTTCACCCTGAACAAACATGCTGCAGCTCCACCTTGCTCGGAGACCTGAGTGAAGGAGGCACCCTGCTTCATCCCTAACCCAGGTGCTCAAGTCTGTCAGAGATACAATCATGCTAATACACTGTCAGTTTTACAGACCAACTGAAATTTCCCAGTCACTGTAGTGGCTTATGGCTGTGTCATCTCTCAGTGCCCTTCCTTCCATGCATCGTGTGGAAAACCCAGCTATTAAGTCTGATGCATGGATTCCAAAAAAGATTGTTACCAAAAATTACTTTGGGACTCTAATCCCCAATACCTATGTAGAAGACAATGTCAAAAAGGCTACAGTTGCCAAGTTAATGCCAACAAAACAATGTAAGAAAGGAGCAATCTTGTAAAGCTTACACACGTTTAGGAGAGAACGAAGTTACATACAGCAGATTATACAGCATAATCTGGCATAGAGGAATGGAGAAGGCAGAGACATACGGCTGAAAGGAAGAGGAAAATTACTGCATTTTGCCAAATCTGGAGAAGACAGTGACAGAGAGGTTTGATAGAAATGGAGTGTCAACAGTATGCTATGACAGGGAACAGGATTTTCCAAAGTGCCATCAGTGCAGAAAATGACAGGTTTACACAGGTAAGAACAGGCAGATTAGCAGAAAAACATTCTTGTGAATCCATGTTTTCTCCATCCTTTCCCACAGGATTTCTGTTGCCCAAGTGCTATTTTATAATATAATTATTTGAATGACCACAAATCTCTATTTAATGTGGTTGATTTGTGAAGGACTTCACATTTCTAAACTCAAAACTCTTCAAATTACCCTGGACATTATATGCACCATTCCTAAATTTTATCCCCACCTGGATTACTTGCAGAACTGTACCTACATACACAAGCAGGCTTTTACTTAATAGACATCTAGTGTCACCAGCACCACTGGCTCCTTGTAAGAGCTACCTGGGAAAGGTTCTGCTCCCAGACATTTTGGGAGGCTGTCTCCTCTTCGAGGTACAGGAACTAGACAACGGCTCTTGAACTTGCCCTACATACCCTTATTACCAACAGTGGTAATGCATACTTCATGCAGTGGAATTTAAAGAAAATAAATTTACAAATCCCCAGCAAAATTTCAGAACCGTGGCTCTACAGCAAGGAACAGTTACTTTGGACCCTTAAGCTCCTTCTCTCCTACTGCGACTGTTCTCCTGGCAGCTGATTCAAACTACCATCGAGCAAGCAAGTCCCTGTCCCGTAGCAGAGACCCAAGAGTACAGTATGAATCCTACCTGAAGGGATCTACCCAGTGACAACTCCAGCATGCACAGCCATACTGCTATCATAAGGATGTCCAGTCTTGGAAGATGTCAGTTGAGATGAGATATAGTCAAAACTGAGCTCAAGAAAGAAAGACACCCACATGGTGGTGGGGTTTTAGAGTACAGACCATAAAGTCTTTTCAGCTGCTGATACACACCAAAAACCACTGCATTTGGTTCACTCTCAGTATCCCTGTGTTCCACAATAATATCAAGTTCATATCCAGAAGGCTCTCAGAATGACATATTCTTCTGTCTCCGGTTGAGCAACTCCATCTCATCCAGGCAGGAAATGATAACATTTATGAGCAACTTGATTGCTTTGCAGCTTAAATAAAGCGGTGGCAAGAAGCGACTGCCCTTCAATAAACTCTGTAAATTTCTTAGCCATGTGCTTTATCACACAGACCTAAAATCTGTTCTCCTCTCTGTACAGTGGATTCTCAGAGAACAGAAGAGCAAGCAACCAAAGGACTCTCAGTAGCTGGGAGCAAAAACTAAAGAGAAGACTTACAGCTCTAGAGCAGAAAGAAAGCATCACATTTCATCTCTTCAGACACACCAGAATTTTACCACCCAAAAAGGCAAAGCTAAGCAGGGGGAACTTCACAGAGACTTGATCAACATTGTGAATCAAATAGTCTCTTGTCCAAAAATCAGTAAATGCTTGATCTCCTTGCTCTCTTACAGTAAGACACTGATCTTTGACTCAGCTTCAGGAAAAGTAACTTTAAATAGCAATCATATTAAAATGAAAAGTCTTCCCTGAAACCCATTGTATTTCACTTGCAATTTCTCCTTGGGAAAACAAAAAGGAAAAAAAGTAATCATACATAACAGATGAGCGGTCATGTCAGCAATGAACTCCTGCAAAGGTCTCAGCACAACTGCTGGGTGAGCTCACATGAAATCAAACAGATCTGAATGGGAGGCTGACAGGAACGGTGGAGCAGCACACCTAAAGCTTGCTCTTTCTCCAAGTTCTCTGATGTCATCTTCACACAAATGAATACAGCTTTAAGTTCAAGTAAATGAGTGAAATGCTGGAAATCTGTCAAATCCTTCCCTGGTTTACAGTGTTACTTTTTTTTTTTTTTTTTTTTTTTCAGTTTCCATTAATATTTAATCCCTAACAAGTTGAATCAGAAAGTAAGTATCTGATGAACCCATGATCTGTGTGCTATCCCCCAGACAAATCTCCATCAACTGCTGAAGTTAGTTTCCTTCAATGAACTCTCAGGATGGACCCAAAACCTCCCGGACACTTCCAGGGAAGTTGTGCTTGGGATTTCAAACAAACCAACAAAGTTGTCAGCAGACAGTCTACTGCTGACTGACTCAAGAAACTCTGACTGCCAATCTTGTAAGTAGTATTGTGTTAAGAGCTCTCTAAGTATATCTTAAGGGTGAATTTCTATGAGCCTCAATAGAGCATAAAAACTTCAAGCACAAAGCACAGACAAGATTAAAATCTGTGTTTCTGCCTTTGCATATAGAGTAACTGTTGCCCGGTCTCACAGAAAAAAAACTTTTTAGAAGGCAAAATGAACAGTGGTAGCATGGAAACTAAAAATCAGGAGGCAGAAAAAACAATGACCACTGTCTGATCATTATAAAATACCCAAATTAAATCAAGAATGTCCATATCAGAGCTGGAATATAGAGGCATCTCGCTCAGAGCAGCAGCAAGATATGTCAAAATTTGTACAGGAAACAAAATTAGTTAGGTAACTCCTGAAAAAAAAAAAATGGACATGAACTTAAAAATGGCCAACCCAAAGCAGAAAAACCAGTGACTTGGTAGACTACATAAAAATCATGAATAATAAAATAAAAGGAATGAGACAGTATTTACTGAGTTCAAAATTGCACCGACACATGAAAAACACTTGTAGACAGTTCTATAAAAGCGTAAACAACAAAACTCCAAAAAAGTTGAAGCAAATGCTACAGAGGACTAAAATGAAAATTAGTATGCACAATGGTCTACAAAATCAGCTGTAGCAGCTTATTTCATAGTTGTAGATTGTACTTTTTCAGGAGAGAATGAGGAGTTGTATAGTGACAGGTAATAAGAAGAAGCCAGGTGCACTGAAAATTTATTTTTCTACAGGGATTGGGAGGAATGATTTTTTTTACCCGAGAAAAGAGAACATTAAAGAATCTGAAAGACATATTTAAAACCCTGACTGATTAAAGGAGGTAAGGTGTTTGCATTTTCTTTATCTCATAATGCAAAAAAACAGAACACATAGAATTATGCCACAAGACAATAGTTTAAAAAAAAAACCCAAATTGCTTTCTGGCAACAATCCAATATCAATTCCTCAGTCCTCTTAAAACCTGAAAGTGGGGGAAAAAAAAAATCTCAATTCATGAAACTAGGGAGAGAGACACTATGATGGTGTTCTGATGCTACTACTTGTTTTTCACCCAAAAATGGAGAGCCTGGAAGCAGATAATTTAGTCTGGAAACTGCAGCTATACACATATCTGGAAAACTGAATGTCTCACACCAGTTCACTGCAGAAGAGTGACAGTCCCTGGAGGACAGTCTCTGGTTTGGGTGAGATGAAAGTATTGTCTGTGGCGCCAGGACTTGGAGTAGGAGCCCTGCTCATGTCATGGCCACATCCCACTTTCAGTCAGAAGACCCTGGTTCAGGTTTTGGGATGAAAATCATCTCAGTCTTAAAATTATGTTTATGGCGACAACCGTCTATCTCAGGGTTACACAATGGAGAGAAATAAGCATTTTTAGTGTGTTATTTATGTATATTATTTTAAACATCCACTTCCGTATGAGAAGAATTGTGCCCTGAACACCACTGCCTACACCAACTTAATCTCTCAAATAAGAAGGGAGCCGAGAGTGACTAGGTCACATATAAATGAATGAAATGGCTATGTCTATACTTAGCCAAATAAATCTCTCTCCCAAAGTCCACCATGACCTTAGAGCTGCATAGATTTTCAGTAATTAATTCTTTAATGACATCTACTGGTCTGCTGAGTGTATGGTTTTGTTTCATTCAGGCCATGGAGCTTGCTATATCTGTCAAATAGCCCTGTCTGCCTGACTACCTCCGAAAAGTTCTCTCTGGAATTCTGAGACCATGTGGGTCTTCCATGAAGTCAGTACAAGGACTCTTGCTAATGCTGCTCTGCAGACAAGGAATTCTGAGACTCTCATGACAGATGCAATCCCAGAACGCAGGACTGGCTGAAGAAGAGGAGAGTACACAGCAGTGCCCAGCCAGCAGAAAACTGCCAAGGCAGGACCTAAACTGGAAAAGCTGGCAGCTGAAGAGGGCTGCTGACAGTAGTCAAAAGAGCTGACTGGTAGGGAAGGCCATTTTCCCCTCCAACAGCTGCCCAAACCCCAGGTCTCCTCACTTCTTGAGCCATCCCACAGCTGTTATCTGGTTCAAGTGTGCAACTGCTCTCAGGAGATCCAAGTAGGATCAACAAGCCAAACATATTTTATGAACTGTCTTCACGAAAAAAAGTGCTTTAACCACTTATCCCAAAAATTTCCCCAGAATAGTTAGTCTTCAGACAGAAAAAAACCCCAGCCTGAGCAACACTAGACCATAAATCTGTGGTTCCCTACAACTGTTTAACTGTTTCTAGCTACAGCTCAATCCCTGTGACAAACACTGAACTGCAGCTACAGCTGATAACTCTGAGAAATCCTGCATATTCCCTACATAATTTCACATACCTTAGACAAATTTCCTATTTCTCATAGGATTACAATACCAGTTTGAGAATCACTGTTCTAAGGCAAGTACTCAAAATTACAAGAGCTTTGATAAGAGACGGAAATGCAGAGATAACTTCTGTTGTGGTTACCAATTCTGAAACTATAATAAAATGGAAATACTTAACATTAAGAAAAACCCAAGTTGATCTAGGTTTAGCCCTATTTTGACACTTCTGATACCTATTTGCTAGGACTACTTATACATGAATTTAGAAAACATCTGTTTGATCATTCTCTAGATGTTAACTGAGTAAGTGATATTTAAAATGTGTTTGCTGAGCCCTAGACAGAAACAGAATTTTCTGTCTACAGTTTCTGTAGAGTGTTGTGCCTCCTACATTCTTCCCTATCCCAGACACTGAATATCTCCATAGCACAGCTTACAGCTAGGACCTTGTGCACTTGTTAATTCCCTCATTAAAGAGTTTGCCACAGAATAAATAACTTCCAGCTGATTTATGAATTCAAGTCAAAGTCTTCAATCACCTTTAAATATGGCCATATTTCTAACTAGTTTAAAATAATGGTGTTCTACCCATATCAACAAGGTAAGACAAATGATTTTTTCTGAGAGTAAAATCTATTATATGTAACAGTTTTTAAGAATGAACTCATGATTTAGGCCATCCACAATTCAGTCTAGGAAGTGTTAATGGAACTTTTTTTTTTTTTTTTTTTGGTTTGTTTCACATATATCAACTGGAAAAACACCAAGAGGTAAAAGCCTTCCACATTTTATCAGGTACCTGTACAGTGAGAAAGACAACAGAACACTGATCTTTGTTGGGCTGACCCCCATCACCATGGTACAGACAAGAATGACAGCTTTATGTCACAGCAGACATATAGCTATAAAACCCTTCATTCTATGAGAATTATTTGAGGAATAGATTATGAGCTACCCAATACAGTCACAAGAACTTAAATGAGACATGAAAAGAAATTCTTCACAATGAGTGTGGGCAAAAAATGTAACAGACTGCCTGACGAGGCTGTGAAACCTCTGTCCTTACAGATTTTCAAAATTCAACAAGGCCCTGACAACCCTGTTTTTAGCAGAAGGCTTAACTAAATAACTTACAGTTTCCTCCTATCTAAACTCTTCCATGATTTCAATGAATAGACTCAGAAAACTAATAAAAAACCTTTTCAGTGGGATATTCGGAAGAGTGAAGTGCTGGACTTCATCTGATATAAACTGCAGAAAATGTCATCCATTCTTTTTTTACCCAAACAATAATTTCTGTAAGTAATTCTTCCCTTTGTATGTTCTGTTATTCCACAAGTTCCACTTTTGACCAAATTTGAATTGGGAACATAATACATACCTTCAGCACCCCCCTCTAATCTCTTATTTTCTCATTTTTTATAATTTTAATACAAAGTTCCCAAACCAGTGTTTATCCTTTATTTAACCCTAGGCTATTATTCCCCTTATTAAAGACTTTCAGAAGCTAGAGCTGGTAATAGCCACAGAATTTTCTCTACCACTTTTCTATGCATGCTGATTCCCAGCTGTTTGCTCTTAGGAACTTTGTCTAACCCATTCCAAAGCATTTCTGCTAATGAGACTTTAACTTGAAAGGTATTTCTACCATTTCCTACCAGAATTATTTTCCTCCCTGGACACAATCTGCAAATTTTTCACAACATACCTTCATTGGCCTCTTCAGGGCTTCCTGAATATCCACGCGCTTCCGCATAATGGTCTGGTCTAGCTTGCGCTCAAAGGCCAAGAGATCCATGTAGGCCTGGGACTCAGGAACCAGCTCCCGGATCTGAGAAAGAAGCAAGGAATATCTAAACACTGTGAGCACAAATGTGCCATGCTCCAGAAGAAGCAACACTGACACATTCCCAGCCCCTGGACAGGTGTGCCCAGAGGAGCTCTCCCTCTGATAGCAGCTCGCAGATAGTGGGGCAGGTCTCAGTGGCATGGGACAAGCACAGACTGAAGAGCAGGAGCACAGAACTGAGGCTAATGCATTCTGGAAGACCTCGCCTGAATCCACAGAGCCTGAATCATGGCTATTTTCTTTGAGAGAGGCTTGGCTACCAGCAGCCAGGGAGACTATTCTCAGCAATCCAAAGTACAGTGAATTTGTCCTGTTCAAAACTAGAAAAGTGCTGCATCTCCCAGACTAAAGGGGGAGGGGGGTGGGGTGTGTTCATGTTGGTGTTTCAAAATCAAGCATCACCCATTGTAAGTAAAAACTGCCACACAGGATGCCTGCCTTTGTCAGCACATCTTCCTGGCTGAGGTGAAATTGACCTTCATGTCAAAGTTTCAACATGACCAGACATCAGGTGCCAACTTACGATCCTGCCAACTTTTATTGGTATTTTAATACATTAGTTAACTACATTGGTTCTATTGACAAACCCCCTTTTATTTTCTCTTTCACAAGGAAATTAGCAGAGGAGGGGATATGAAGTAGGTTGGAAGTACGACCTAATGAACTGAGATTAGAAATGGGTAAGTATACCTTTAAATGAAAATGTTGGTTCTTAATTTGGAATAACTCATGAAGGAAAACCATAGAAAGGTACTGTAAGTAACTAAAATAGATCTACTGGACAACCTTTTCTATTTCTACAATATTCACTCTAGCTTTCACTTATTTAACTAAAATACTTAACTGTTATAATATTTCCATAGGAATTAAAAGTGAATTGGTGTTCATGTTTTGCTTTAGAAAAAGAATTAGTTACAGTTAAAATTACAGTTTATATCTGGTATAAGGCACAAACACCTATGTGAGAGACACCAGGCATGCACGTGTTCCCTGTGTGCTGCAAGGACATGAGAGTTATTGCAGGAGGTCATGCCAACAGCTGGCTCTCCTAGTATTGTGTATCTGACAAGGTTTCAAAGTTGCTGCCCCATAGTGTAGACACTACGCCCAAGGCAGAACGTTCTAGAACCTCACCAGGCAATGTGTGAGGAAGAACCTCCTTTTGCTCATTTGGAAACTGCCACGAGTGAGTTTCCTTTGATGCCATTTCCCTGCACTGCTGGAGCAGCAGTCGGAAGGCATTCCCTAGGCACCTTTGCTACATGTTTTACAGGTTCTTGCCATCCCTTTCTTAATCATTTTCTTTTCCAGCCTGAAGATGAACAATTTCTCCCTGTTGTATTTAGACAGACTAAGGTTATTAAATAAATGTTCCTTGCCTGCAGAAATTAATGATGGTGCGCTACAGTCAATTAAAAATTCTGGACCGAGAAAGTATTTCCAGATCTTTAATGCCAAGTTCCATCAGAGTCAGTCTGTGAAGCCCCCGGGCACACGGTGAAGCATGGCCTACAGACTCCTTAGGATACAGCCTATACAACACAGGTGATACAACTTTTCTGGCTGGTTCAATGGGTACTAGACCCATGATCTAATCAAATTTCTAGGAAGTTTGTAGAAACAGCAGAAACCTTCAATAAATATTTTTATTCCACACTTTTACATCTTTTATCACATGAAAGTGAAAGGTTATTTCCTATTCCATTCCTATAATCAAACTGGGTGTTAAATATTACAAGACGCTAAAAAGTTCAAACACTTTAAAACCAGCCAAAGACAAAACTGCATCTAATTCCTTGAACTGCAAATGGCCACAGGTTGGGAGAGCATTTGAGAGAAGAATTGTACTTGCTGTGCTTGTATTCTTCTCTAGGGATGTGTTATGGTCACAGCAAAGATGGAATTTGGGCAAGATCAAAGGCTCACTCAGGCCAGTTTTGCCAGCTCTCAGTCTTTTGCTTTCTTACCCTATTACTTGAATAATCTTTTGGAGGCATGATAGTGCCTATGTGATAAGGATCTGTGCAGCCTGCCTAATTCCTTCCCTTGCATGGTTTCCCCTAACAGAAAAGTTCATAGCTCTGCGCAGGTCTACAGTCTTCTACTAAAGTTCTAACTATAAATGTGAAAAGAGTGTTTCAATACTTAAATTCTCCATTCTGGCCTTTATCTCACTGAAGAAACTCCAGAAAGCACCTAGCAGAACCAGCATCTCGTCAGCCGAGGTTTTGAACATATGTATATATACTTTATCTTAGAATTCCATGGATAACTGGAAGAGATTACTATTAACATAAGTAAGACAGTGTCTTTCTTGAGGCTGGAGTTGTTAATCTTTCTATTACGAAAATTCAAACACTTCAAACTTTGAAAGATTAGTAAAAAGCAATTGTTACTAAATTCTGCATTTTTATCCTTGATTTTCACAAGATTTTTTTATCAGTGGTGACAGAAAAATGGCCAACTTGCAAGTGGGGGCAGTGAGGACAGTGTGGAAGGAATGGCATGATGGGAGACAGCGTGGGGGCCCCACCACACCTGCCTGAAAACAGATATGCAAGGCTTGTGAGACAGAATCAGAGACCAAGGAACAGCTGCAACACTACAAGTTCTGGGATACGAACATCTTTGGATAGCTATTATGGCTGTCACAGTACAACAGCTTGGAAGGCAACGACAGCAAGGCAGCAGGCCGGGGAAAGCAATGAGGAAGCCTTCTGCAAGGTGAGCAGCAGAAGGAAAGCTAAAGAAAAACCCAGGTCCAGGTCCGGTTCTGCTGCTCACGTCGAAAGCCACAGACAGGGCTCCCCGTTGTCTCTGGCTCCATTGCTCCTGGCTGAGTTCTGTCCTCAGGCCTCCCAGAGTCCCGAGCCCCAGTCAGTCAGGGCAGCAGGGCTGTGCAGAGGCACCCTGACAGGCTGCAGAAACAGCACAGCACTTCAGCACGGTGAAGTTCAGCACAGGAAAAGCTCTGCTCCTGGGATGGAATCACACCAGGCAGGGGGACAGCTGGGCATCAGTGGGGTAGAAAACAGGCTGGCAGGAGAGGACTTGGGGGCCCTGAGGGACAGACAACAAGTGCAGAAGGAGTCTGAGGGGTAAGGCAGCCATAGCAAAGGTCAGCTGCAAAAGGGGCTGCATTAGCACAGGCTTTGCCATCAAGCCCAGGAAAGAGGCTCTTCCTTGCTACTCCACACTGGTGAAACTGGATCTGGACTGGTGGGCACAGGACCACAAAGATGTGACACCCTGGAGCGAGGCCCGCAGAGGCTCAGTAGGACGCTGGGGGCTGGAGCACGGACCTGCCAGGAGAAGCTGCAAGAGCTTCTCCAGCCAGGAGAAGAAAGTGAGAAGGAGATCACCTGGGAGTGAGATGGCCATGTGGACTGGTGAAGCACAGACAGGGCCAGCCTCCCCTTGGAGATGCATGACATTAGGGCAAGATGCAACAGAAACTCACTGCAGCATGGGCAATTCACTCCCTATAAGGAAATGGTTTGTGAAAAAAAACCCTCTGACAAAACAAACAAAACACATTATGGTATTAAAACCTTGGAACATGCTGCCAAGAAATGCTCTGGAGTGTCCATCCTTGGCTGGAGGTATTCAGAACCCGTCTGGACAAGGTCCTGAGCAAGCTGATGTAATTTGAACCGATTTTATACAACAGCTGGCCTGCAAAACTTTCACAGGTCCTATTGTTGTGCATCTCTAAGAGCCCAGAAAAAAACCTAGTAAATAAAATTGGATCTATTTCAGGCAGGAACAACTGGAGATGTATTCTTCACTGCCTAAGCAAGACAAACAAAACAGTTTCAGCAATCTTGATTTTTTCTTTTTAAATCACTAATAAATAGAGATTTGGCAGCATCTTGAGAAGTGGGCTACCCGAGAATTTCTGTCTTTGAGACAGACAACAAAATCCAAAATCCCTTACTCCCCCAAGTCTGACAAGCTCAATTTGATCCTTAGCCTTTTTTACTACCTATGGCAGATGGACATAACCCACACATTTCACAGGTATTGTTGAGAACCAGAATTTTTATCTTAAGTGGCAGTGACTGAAGCATGACTTGGCAGCTACTGGACAAGATCTTAGTTTCCCTGTTAAGAAACTTCAGACTATAGCTTATTGACAAAAGTGTCTCTACCACTGAGGCTTCTATGGTCAAAGAAAGACAGCTAAGGGCTGACACTCCTTACAAAACATAACTGTGGCACCCTATGACCCCTAAGAGGGAGTGGTTTGAGGAGGATTTCTGACTGACTACCACAGGGCGGGTAACACAGTCCAGTAAAATGGCAAAAGCAATCCATGCTCTTGGTCCTCCTCTCTTAGGACCTGGCAAGCCATTGCTGTTGCTAGGTCCCCTCAGAGGCATCCTTCAGGCTGAAAAAGGCCTCAGTCTTTCCTCATGTGCTGATCCAGTCATTCAATCGACCTGACAATCATCCACTGACCTTAGTCCAGTTTGCCAATGTTTTTCTTGAATTCAGGATCCTAAAACTAGACACAGTGCTCTAGCACTGAGCTAACGAGTATGGAGCAAAGAAGGGTAATCAAGTCCCTCAATCTCTTGGCTGTGCTCCTGGCCACAGAGCTCTGGACACTGTTAGTCATCTTTGCAGACAAGGCATACCTCCTGCTCACACTCAGCTCCCTGTCCACCAGTGCCTCCAGGGCCTTTCCAGCAGTGCTGCTACTCAGCTAGGTAGCCCTACTCTTTCTCAAGGAAGAAGATTTGACTTAGTTGACTTTCATAAAGTTCTTGCTGGTTCATTCCTCCAGCATGTCCACAAGCATATCAACTAGTTTCCCCACCCAGTGATTGGTTTCATCTGTAGATTTTATAAGCAAGCACTGCACTGCCTCCTCCAGTGGTAAGGATGCTGAACTGAACAGCTGCTGTGACACATCCCTGCAGCATTCTGATGTCAGTACAGTCATGGCCAAGAGCAACCATTAGCCACCTTCTCAGCCTCATCATCCGCCTACATGGCTGTCAACCCGTTTAGACCAAAATGTCCCAACCTGAATACAAGACTATTAGGTATCATAGAATGGCATTGAAAGGACATTGGCCAGTTCTCTCAGCTCCCTCAGATGTAGCCTGTTGGATATCATGGAGTTGTACAGGTCAAGTTTCCTCAACTAATCCCTGGCCCTATCCCCATCCACTGTTGCCTGTTCCTGTTGGATGTGTTCACTGATCACAGGGCAAGGGAGGCATCATTAGTGCAGACTGAACAAAGAAGGCTTTGAGTGCTTCAGACTTATTGACTCTGTCATCACTGGATCACCCAGCCCACTCACCATGGAGCACACATTTTTCTTGGTCACCCTTTATTACTAGTACAATAGTAGAAGCTTTTCTTGTCCTTGATGTTCCTTGAAGATCTCAGCTACAGCTGAACTTTGACTTTGCTGATACCATTCCCTGCATGCCCAGGCAATGGTTCTAAACTCCTCCTTTGTAGCCTGTCCCTGCTTCACTTCTTGTATATTGCCTTTTGACGTTGGGACCACCACTGTGATTACCCTATTCTGGGCTCCTCATAAATCTGCTCGTTTTCCTGCATTTAAAACAGGCTGTTCTTAAAGGTCCTTAAAGACCTCCCAGCTTCCTTGAGCCACTTTGCCCTTCAGAGCTGCTTCTCAAGGAATCACACCTACCAGTCCCCTGAATAAGCCAAATTCTGCTTGTCTAAAGTCCAGGGTTTGTACTTGACTACTCTCCTTCCTCATCCCTGGCAAGACCTTTAATTTCTTTATTTCACAGTTGCTATATCCAAGGCTACCACTGATTATCACACTCCTAACCTCTTCTTTCTTACATGAAAGAATGGCAGATCCAGGTGTTCCTCACCTCTGGTTGGCTCAGATGGAGAAAGAGGTGGACAACAGCCATGCAGTGACCAACCCACAGCAGGACAGCTATTATGGCATGGGATCTGTGCAGAGAATTCCACATGGTGGTCAGTGAACAGCAGCAGCAAAAATTGACTAAATATTTGTGTAAAGGAAAATGAAGTAGAGAAGATAAAAAGAAGAGGACAGGTGTACAAAACCCTGTCAGCACAGCTAGACAAAAAGTTCTCAGGAATTCGGGGCTGAGTGAGAAGAACAGCAGCCAACACTAAGACACAAGCACGCTACTGAAGGAGGGGCAGTTTGCTGTTTCAAAGTTGCACTCCACTATGCAAGTTAAACAAGGAAAAGCAGAGATGGGCACAGCTATGGAGCCAGAATGGTTTTCAGCTGAGATTCTTGCATCAGAATGGGTAGGCAAAGAAGCCAAATGGTGTATCACATTCACAGCTCCCTGGGAAAAAATGTAATGACTCAATACTAAGAGAAAATAAGACTGACCAGAAGTAATGAGGAGGCAAGGCCTGGAGAAAGAGGTACAATCTGAGGTGCAGTCACATGCCCCTACAGACAGTTTGTGGTCTGAAGTTGAAACTGAGGCACAACTGTGAAACCTGGGTCACAAGAGTAACATCAGCTCCAGAGATTTAGGTCCCCAGCCATGATCGAAGATGCCTGTGAACTTCTCCAAAACTTAATGAGGGTTTCAGTGACAGCCAAGTGTGAACAAGAGAAAGATCCAGAAGTGAGAAAAATAGGGCAGGAAAGAGCCTGCTGGACAGAACTAGAGTCAATGTTAAATACACTATAAAAAATACTAAGCCTTGTGATGTTACAGTATGTCAATGTGAGTGTAACCAAAGTCCTTGTGTTCATTAAAATTGCATTTTAGACAAAAGATATGCAGTCAGTACAATCAATTTGCATTTAAGTAAAACATTTGACATACAGTCATAAAGGGAACCACTCCTAAAGACTGGAAAATGGGAGTTGGAGCAAGACCTAGCACAGGAAAAAAGCATTCTTGTACCAAAAAAAAAAGGAGAAGCATGCTAAGAAAACTTAGTAATGATAAATTTGGGTGTCACTGTCATTGCAAGGAAGAGGATAGTACAGAAATGTAAGGAAGCTCAAAATGGCATAATGGAGATGATATGCAGCATTACAATGCATAGGATTGTGCCTCAGAGTCTAAATCCTGTTCTAATATGGGAATTCATCAGTTGCATATGACAGAAAGCAGAAATACTTGTATTAGCCAATCACAGAATGACCAGAGGCTGTATCAATGTGGAAAGGCCAATTAAAAAAAAAAAAAAAAAAAAAAAAGCACAGCAATCCCAATTTACAGTGCTATTTCCAATACAGGTAAAAATGAAGGAGCAGCATTCAAGCATGGTGAATATTGGCAATATGTAATACTATGTATAGTTCTGGTTTCTTAAGAGGTAGATTTAAAAAAGTTTGAAAGACATTAAATTAACTAGGATCAGAGAAAACAAATAAAACAAATGACTAAGAGGATTTCAAGAGGGGAGCATCTCTAACTTGGCAAACTAGAAGTACTTACTTCCCTTGCTGAGCCTAGTAAAACAAACAAACAAAAAAAACCAAACAACAACAACAACAAAAAAAAACCAACAAAAAAACCCACAAAAAACCCAAGCTGCCAGATCAAAAGTATGTCTCAGGTAAGGAACACAAGTAGTCTTGAAGTGGCAGTTGTGTCATGGCTTCCATTACAGAGGGAACTAGACTGGAAGTGCCAGGATGTCCCATGCAGCTCCCTAATCCAATCTTCCTAAGTGCAAAGTTTGCTAGGCTGAATTTTTCATACAATTATATTCCTGCAAAATTAAATCCTTCTCAAATAGTTGACCTGGAGTGGCTCAGTGATCCTACCCAACCAGCACAATGCTCCAGGACTATGGCACAGGCTTCACCAGAGAGCCTGGAAATCCAACAAGAGGTTACCTGTGTCAACTGCCTGAGTCATTATTGTACTGAGGACAGTGAGAACCCATCTCCTTTCCCACTCCTACCTAAGATCATTTTCAACAGTCAAATGTATTTAATGTCTTCCACTCTCTCCTCTTCAAAGTTCCCAGAAAACATAAGCAAGAGTCTGCAAAAAATCTGTGGGTAACAGATGCTGACTGGCTAGAAAACACTCCAGAAGTAGTTCCAGAAAGCTGGAAGTTTTACCCCATGTTTCACATGCATTCCACAGCCACCAGAGCACATCTTCCACTTTGACAGGACAATGACGTGCACAGCATTTCTTCATCCCACAGATGGTGTAAGGGATTTCTGACACACTAACTGCAGCCTAACAGAGTACCTTAACCCAGACAGAGGTCACATCACTGGTGCCACTACTGCAGCTGCACTGATAAAAACCCCACTGCAGAAGAGACTTCTGCCAAATGCCTTATTACTGCATCACTTAAAGCTATTGGCTGGCAGCAACAAAGATACTGAAAAGCAAGAATATTTGGTGACACCATGGTTCTGAAAGCATCTGTAGAGATTTCTGCACACCTATGTAAGGCTCTACCTATTAAAGAATTATCATGGACTTGGCAAACCAGTGATTTTCTGCTGGCAAAAAAGTTTGATTACCTCTTACACCTTTTAATCTTACAAAGGCAACACGCAAAACGAAAAGTGAAAATAAGAACACTCTCACAACCAACCAACCCAAAACAAACCTAAAAGCATCTTGAAACGGACATATATTTCCAGCAACAGCCTCACTATACAGGATGTACTATTCTCTGTGAAAATAGTTTGTGTGGGACAGACAAAACTGACAGTACAAGAAACTTAGCTTTCATAATAAAAAAGGTGCAGACCACCAGCAGAGTAGGAATGGGGCTTCAATATAATTACCAGGGAGGCTGCAAGTGGTTCAAAGGTCTGGGTTTAATGGCAGCTTAGTCCTTTCAAGACAGCAACATAAGAGATCTAATGACTTACATACGAAAGGCTCTGCTTTCAGAAAGTGGCAGGAATAACAAGAGAAGAAGTGATAGCATAACATCAGGAGTACCAAAGTGGGCTCACCTCTTTGGATGGCTGGTAGTAGGCACCTGTGAAATGTCACAGAAGTGACTTTGGAGCCTGCCAGCAAGTCTGGGCTCACTTTAGCAGTGGAGCTTGAAAACTTAAAAAGGATATGGAGGAAAAGGATACACCTGTCCAAGGGACTCTGAGCCCAGAAAAAGCACCAGAAGTCAAAGCAAATTAGATTACAATGTGACAAGGGTATGTATTTTGAAGCCTTTAGGGACCAAGCAGTTTCTTGTGAACTGTACTGAAGAGGGTAAAGAAAAAGAAAAGTATGGGAATAATGAGAGAGGAGAGCAGAGAGAAAGGAGAGCAGAGAGAAAGGAAGCAGAAGATGTGAGCACTGAGAATCAGACATAGGCAGACACCAAAAGCCAGATGTATCTCCAGGGATAAGAGAATTAGTAACTCTGCAGACAATACCGACCCCTCGGACTCTGTTGTTTACACAGGTTCACTTCAGCCCCTATGGTGACACAACCATAACAATCATAACCTGGCAGCTCTGCTGGGCCAGACACCTGAGTCTGAGCCCACCCCCTGAGGTACAGCCACACTCTGGACCAGGTTTCGGCCAGCCTCAAGAAAGGACCACGAGCCTTGCGGAGACCCGAGGGCCGCGGAGCCGAGAGGCGCTGGCAGCCCAGCGCCGCGGTCCCTCCAGCAAGCGGCAGTGCTGGCTCGGCTAACCCAGGCGCGAGGCCGCGCAGGCCGGGCTGCTCCGCGCTCCCAGCCCCCAGCCCAGCCCCAGCCTGCCTCGTCAGACTTTCGCCCACTGCCTACTTACTTTTTAATTAGATTTTTAAACAAAAAGTGAAAGAATTTTCTAAAATTCCTCTAATTACACTAAGATGCTGAACTGATTGTGAAGGGAATAGGAAATGAAAGCGACTCACCCTCTGAGGGAGAATTTTGTCAGCCATCTTCCTCCTCTTGGCACTGTACATTTTTTAAAGAAAAAAACACGTTACCATGGTGACAGATCTAGGAGTAACGAGGCCACCTGCTAAATTATCCTGACATCTCCACATGCTGGTGCACAGCTGTGCATGCATCAGCAAAAGGGTCTCACCCATGCCCAGGACCTTGTACCCCTTCTCTCAGCAGCCTGGGGAGGCAGTTAGGTAAGAACAAATCAGGGCTGTCTGTTATGCATCCTGGAAAGAAGTCTGTAAGTTCTTTGATCACAGCATCTTCCGTGGTGCAGGGCGACAATATATGCAAGTGCATGTGCGCACACTGCTTCTAGGCACAGACAAGCGTGGAGAGGACAGTCTCACGTGTGGCGTGCACAGACACATCTGGGCGTGTGAACATCTGAGTGGCTGAGTGCCTGCAAATGGCACATCAACTTGTTCAAACAGACAACACGCATTTATTCAATCATGCCCAAAATTAAGTGCTGAAGAACACATGTATATATGTCTGTGTTTCATATGATGTATGCAAACACACACATATGCACACCTTCCTTCATATGTACATACACACTTGTTTTACTTTAACATATTTGCATGAGTGATAGATAAAGGTAGAAGACCTTACATTTCCACATTTCTTCATCTTTATGAACACAGATGTGGGAAGATGTATGTGTGCCTGCAGTGTGTATACATACTGCGTCCATACCCATACACAGGCACATTTCTATAGCTATGCTTTTAAAAACATACTTGTACTCATGTACATAAACACAAACGTGTATGCGCCTGAGAAAGGCTGCTGTCGGGAAGACTGTCTTCAGATTCTAAAAATTGTTCATGCCCACCAAACCTGTCACCCAGCTTTCTCTAACAGGCCAAGAGGGAATTCAGGTCCTATTCTTCATCTCTTTAATTTGTAAGGCCTTTATCTTAAGCAGAAGATTAATCACTCCGTCTGTGACAGACAAATGGGAGAGTGCAAACCACCTGCTGCCACTCTGCCATGTCACAAGGACACCTCTCCTTTTCACACTGGAAGTCTGTCATCAGCTGTGTCCACATAAAAGCTGTTTCCATGCACATTGGTGTGGCATGTTCTCTTCCTACATTTGTTAATAATGAGCCAGGGCTGAAATACCAGATTCTTAAGACTCTTCCCCATGCTCACATAAGCCAAAACTGAGGAACTCTTTGTGCCTGGAGGTACAGTGGACAGAAAATTCAGTTACACCCAACTTAATAGGTGAACAATGTCCCTTTTAAAAGTGTGGGAATAATGGGAATGGAATGTCACATGGTGTGAAACTCCAACATCGTCGACCATTCACAAAATGAAATCTGCACTGAAACATTTCACAGAATCTGGAAGTAAAGGCTGAGCAAGCCCCATCCTACCAAAGGGACTGGGATATGCATGTACCTGCAACAACCCCATAGGCCTGCAAGTAAAAACCTAGAAAAAAACAAAGCAACATCCCCAAACAATTTGGATCTCAACCAGTTCTTCAATAATCTCTTACAGAAATGAGAGGTTTGTCTCCATTAAACCTGCCAAGAAAGGACAAGCTCAACTTTCTTGGCCCATGCTAGAAAACATGGAACTCATTTTACCCCCAGAATTGGACCCAAGGTGCCAGAAAAGTGTGCCTGAAAAACACATAATGGAAAACCACAGGGAGGTGGAAATGAAAAAAGGGAAAACATTCAACACATTATCTGAAGGGAAGGCATGGCAGAAGAAACAGAGAAACTCTCTGAATACCCAGGCAGCACTGGTGTGAACTGGGCTCAAGGCAGTAGAGATCACTGCTGGGTCTCAAACTAGAAACACTGAAGTTAAGAACAGGGGAGGGGAACTTTTTTCTATGAGTCAGGCCACCAACTTTTAGCAAATACTGTCCTCTAATGCTCCCTGGAAACTAGTAAGTGACTAAAGTTTACCTTAATTATCCAGCAGGGGCAATTTTTCAGGTTATATCCACCCTAGTACCTGAAGGCTGGGCATTATTTTGTGCAGTTTCCTGGAGAACCTCCTGGGAGGTGCTATAGAATGTGCATTTAGGCTGGTGCTAGGAAAGGCCTCCAAGGGGCACATGCACTGCTTGTGCCCACGTGCTGCACTCACACACATTCCTTTTGTGTTCAACCTTTTTCAGTTGTAACGTATTAATACTTTTAAGATCAGTGTCCTTTCCAGATGCATCCCAGACACAAGCATTCCCAAATCTGGCTTGCTGATCCAAGGTATATAACCTGTACAGAGCAGGGCTCCTGAAGAACTGAGCTTAGAGAGTCATGTTTAACCTACAGCTGGATTCCCTGACACCACCAGAACACTCCCTGAAGGTGTATACACATCCATAATGATTTTGCAAAAGGTAGCCCACACAGATGACTGCACCCTATGTCTGTGTGGATCACACTCAACACTCAAGACTAATGAGGTCTAATATGCTGCAGAAATAAATTAGTTGACCTATATAAGAGAGAATGCATTCAGTAATGTACAAACTTTCTTTTTGAAAGTTCCACACAGAAATCCCTCTAATTTTATGAAATTATTTCCAGTGCATATTTATTTACTTTATATGTAAAAACACTTGGGACAACTGCAAGTTTTATGACCACTCTTCTGAGTGACCACAGTACAAGCATTCACATGACAAACCGAAGTTTTTTCCACTTGTGTCCTTTACAAACTACTAGGTTAACCAGTCAGAAATCAGAGCAACCATACAGAACAGGCAACAAATAATACAATAATTGTAGTATATTAGAAGAGAACTGTTCATTAATTCTAAAGGCTAAACATACTCAACAAATTTATGGCCTGACAAACCTGCAAAGTAAAAGCAGAATAACTACAAAACCAGACATTATTAAAGGTTGGTTTGTTCAAGACCATTGACAAACAAAACAAAAAAAAAAAAGTAAAATTTAAAATTTACTAATGTTTTCCCTGCTTAAAAAACTGTCAGTACATAGATCTTCTATCTCATTTAATCCTAAAAGTCTTATCTACTGCCAAACAGGTACCATCTTTGCTTCCTCAAATTGTCCTCCTGTGTTTTCTTTCCAGAACACTCACCTCCTAGCTCGGTTCTGAGTGGCTTGCTGCTGCTGTTGCACCTGCTGCTGCACTTGCTGCTGCTGGACCTGCTGTGGTGCAGTGCGCTTCCTTGTTGTTTCCATCACAGTCTGGGGCATCCCAGGTCGCACTGAGGGGCTTCCGACGTATGGGGGGCCTGGAGGACCCATGGGAGCCCCCTGATGGGGCATTCGAGCTCCTGATGGCATCCCAGGGCGCTGGAGGAAAAGCGAAACAGAAAGAAAAGCCAGTTTGGTTCCTCCTTCTGCAGCTGCCAAGACATTTGTACATGATGCGACACAGGCCCCAAGAGATTCCCCATTTTGACCACCCTGATGAGCGCTAAGCAGCAACACAAAGCATGCGAGCTCTGTGACTGGTCTATCTTGGCTATCATGAAGAGGCATTCAGGGATAAAGTATACAGGAAACAGGGAGGCAAGATACTAGGCTTGGGAAAACACTCAGTGGTCAGCAGCATATCCAGACCAGGTTGCAGCTGAAAGCTCTACCTTCAGCGCGAAGGGAACACCCCATGGCAGTGGCACGCAGTCCACACTGGTGCAGCTCACGTGCTGCTCCGAGCTGCGAGCGCACTCCCACTGCATGCGCTGCGCTGCCGAGCAGGCGGCTCTGATCAGCCGGGAGACAGAAACCAGCACAGGCAAAACACCAGGATAAACACTTTCCATTGAGAGCCTTCTACTTCGCCTACACCAGAGAGCAGTGTAAGTTCATAACGCAACACGAATCCTTCATAAAAAAGGTCATGTCTCTGATCAAGCCTTTAAAATTAAAAAAAATAAAAAATAAATGGATGTGGTAGTTTGTCAGAAGCCCCTGTAGGCATTCTAAAGCCCTGGCATTTATGTTGTCTTCTGCATGCTCTTGAGAGACACTGGGTCAAATCACAAGCTTAATGCTGCACAAGACACACAGTAAATCCAATTCTGAATTCTAAAAGCTTATAGCCATCAAGGAAAACCACCAGTAAAATAATGACTGCTTGTAAAATGCAATTCAAAACAGAGAGATGAGCTTAGTCTCATACTGAGAATTATTAATATGCGTATGTCCACATACATGCAAAAATACAGACACACACACTCTCTAGGCATTTGAACCAGGATGAAAATAAGAATAACCATACAACAAAAGTCCTCTGAAAGCCAAGTCCCTCTACAAAGTCTTTTAAGGAAACCAAGAGGCAATGGCATCTATTATGGATAAACAATTGGTTAAAGGATAGAAATGAGGCAAAAGTGATTGGTTCTGAAAACAAAAGAAAGGCACATGTAAACTTCTACTGGGATGTCTCCTTTTCAGCATATTTAAAACAACCTGGGGGGAAAAAGAACCAAAAAAGCCAAGAAAAAAGCAAGTGAGTGAAGAAATTTGTTGGTAACGCTAAGTTATTCATGCTGACAAGGATGAAGGCCAGCTTCAAGAACTGCAGAAGGACTTTATGAGATGGAGTGAATGCTTAAAAGGAAGATACAAATGTAGTTCAATACATATTGAACTACATTACAAAAGGGGAAAAAACAATCCAAGAATCACAGACAAAGCGATGGGCCCTAAGCTGATTGCTGTCCAGCAGAACCAAGACCTTGCTTAAACAGACACTTCCAGAAAAATATTGGTTCACTGGTTCCTAGAGGTCAAAAAAAGTCATAAAGAAAAGAAATAAGAGTGGAGGGAACAGAGGATATCAGTGTGCCATGGCCATGGTGTGTCCACAAATGAAGGTCTGTGTGCAGCTCTGGCTCCTGCAGCTCAGTGATAGCAGAGCAGAGCTGAAAACAAGGACAGTGAATGGCACAGAAATTCTTAGAGTGTGGAACTGCATCCAGGGAAGTAAAGGTAAACACAATGTTACTTTTCATCTGGAAAGAGGTGATCCAAGGTGATCTAAAGGGGCATTTGCCAGAGCTCTGCAGAATCACATGTGGCCTGGAGAGGACAGTCAGGTATTGACTGTTCACTGCCCCTGCCAAAATAGCAAATCCTGGCCATCAGCAGAGGGGTCAGGCTCACACACCACTGGAGGGGTGAGTTTGTCACACTGTGGGTATCAGCCTGTGGAACCCTCTTCCAAAAGGGTGCTAACAACATGGAAGACATACTTGGCTCAATAGCTGCAGACTGCGAAAGTACTTGTGAGAAATACATTACTGGACCCCAAAGTGAGATATGTGCACCCCTGAGGGTATGCAAGTCAGTCCACTGCAGGTGGGAAGAAAATATTTAGTGCACAGTAAACACAGACAATTATTTTTAAAAGTTTATATCATCTTTACCTCATAATTTCTATGATTTCTAAATATTTATATATGTATTATAATAAAACATAATTCTACAAGTAATTTGGACTTGCATCTCCAAATTAACCACCCAAATCTGCTATAGCTCCAAAAGCTCCAGATCAGTGCTCTCCCTGATCACCACAAGTCTTAGATATTCCTCATGCTTGTATCTATAAAGGAAACTGGAGAAAGGAGAGGAATGGATGATCAGCAAAGAACCAATATGGGCTATAACTGGTACAGACAGAGAAGCAAGCCAGGAGGTAAGAGAGTCAGTAATAGGAATCCAAGCAGGTGACTTCAGCAAGTGTCAATGTAAGAAAGCAATGGCAGGTATGGCCATGGAGAGAGCAGCAGGCAGCAGACAGACCAAGCTGCGGCTTTGTGCAAAGCTCCAAATGTCTTCTGCCATGAGCCTGGAGCCCCGAGAACAGCTGGAAGAGAACAGTGCTCTCTATTCCCATGTATGCACCCCGACCTCTGACCCAGGCAGAGTCAGCGGAAAGAAATGGCTCAGAAAATGCTTCTCTCTTGAGCCTGCATTTAAGATCTGTCATCTGTCAAGCCACACATTGTGGCCTCCTTCCAGCAAAGGGCAGACCACCGGGCCAGCTGCTGCCTGTCAGTCAGCTGGGGACATCTGACAGTCACTCAGAAGAGCCTGGATCCTGAGCACAGCCATCTCATGGGGACTGACTGGCTACAAGGATAAAACTGAAGGCCCACTTTGGTGCTGCTATAAAGGACAACTTAGGGCTTGAAGAACAAAGTCAGCAAGCCAAATCCACTCTCAGTCTTGGTCTCATGTTTTTGAACTTCCTTCAGTTTCCTTTGTTAAGCACTAAAATAGAGAAACATGGAGAAAGGACAAACATGAGATAAGAGAGGCAGCTCTAGCAAAACAACATTTGATCTCATCCCTTGACCACCTCATTCCTTCACCTCTGTTCTCATGTTCCTACCGCCGAAATCACCCATAGATAAAATATTACTCACTATGCAACTGTGCAACTATCTTCCTGCTGCAAGCCCACCAGACTCCCAAGATACAGAAATGCTTTCTCTATTTAAACTTTCATAAAAGAAGAACATATAAGCAGTACCTCATACCTAAAAGCTTATTTTGCTCTCAGACACATGTGCAATACAAGACAGTGATGGACAATACATCAAATCTTTTACAATAGCGACATTAAATAAGAAAAGTCTTCATACTAAAGAGTATTCCAATACCATTATGGCTTTTGAAAGAGATCTTGAAGGTGCATCTATCTACAGGTTATGATCTGTCTCTCCCCCTCTTCCTCAGCAGGATGGAATCTAACTTAAACAAGAAGCATCCACAGAAAACACTGCGGTGCAAAACAGCACTGACACATCCTCCTGGAAAAATCATCTACCTGAGACCCCCATCCCTGACCCATCTCTGTTTGTACCCACAGTCCTACCTCCTTTTTACCTCCATTGATTCCATTTGCATGTATTAATCTGCACAAACACCTCACGGGATGGAGGGCTGTCGGAACTCAGAATGTCCCACAGACATTCTCGGACGTTCCAGACCCAGGTCAAAAGCATCTGAGACCCTGGCATGCAGCCAGAGACCCCTGTGGCTTTGAATCTGACCCATGGAACAGGGTCTTCCAACTTTGCAGGAAGAACAAGAAGTCACAAAAGTTTAGATATTGTAGTAGAAGTAGTCACGAAGTAAAGGGTAGGATTTCTGAGTGCTGTACAGGGGGGTTTTAAGCCTTGTACGCAGGGGTCCAAGTTTTGTACATAGGGGTCGGGGATTCTAAGATGGAGGGACTTGGGTGTGCCCTGTCCTCTTTCTTTCTCCTTCCTAGCCTCCATGTCTTTGGTGATGTTGGCACTCACAGATTGGTTTAGAGTAGAAAGTCACCATTCAATATAGATAGTAGGTATTGGGGAAAAAGTATAAACATGTAGTACGTAATATATGATATAAAAGATGGCACCAGCCCCCTGAGAGGGCAGAGTGCCTTTGTCTGACCTGCTGAAAGGGCCACAGCAGTTCAGGAGAAGAATCTTGTAGATAACCAACAATAAACTACCTTGAGAACAGACAACAGAAGACTACTGAGTCTTTCTTCGAAGGCACGGGTTGGAGGAGGGACTTTTCCATCTTTCGGGATCACCCCAATCCGGGGCTGGAAACCCTACATAGGGCAAAACCACTGTTGGCCATAGGAAATGAGTAAGACCACAGCCTGTCCCCAGCTGAAAGGACCACTATCACAGCTCTGAGAAGGTGAAGCAGAGAACAGAGCAGCACAGCATCAAGGCAAAGACACAAAGGCACACAACCAATATTTCATGCATGTATACTGGTGACCGAGAGTTCTGCCGACTGCCTGTGCACGTGTGCACAGCCCATCACTGTTCTGGCTACAGCTGCTCAAACCTGGGCATGCTGTCAGTACAGCAGAACACCACCCCCCTGACACCTGCCGCCACAGCCCTTCGCTGCCATCCACTGACCAGTCTCCTAAGCCGTGTTTGGCTTGTCTGCTGTCTTCCTTGCCTGAACTTCCTGTCACATCAGAGCTCTGCCTCTGTCCTCTTAGTCACACTTAAGTGAACTTCTGTCTGACAGCAGTAACAAGACAACATTAGAGCAGTGCTCTTCTATGTTCTTCTACTGCAGAGTCTTTTCTCAGGGGATGTGCATCACAGCAGTCAAAACACAGAATTAGAAAAACGGAGTCCTGTCTGGACATAGCAGTAAGAGGAAAATAACCTGGAGAACTGACAGGTGAAAGCAAAAGAAAGTGTCAAGAAAAGTAAAGCAAGAACACCTACAAGAGGCCTCAGAAAGACTGAACGGAGAGCCAGGAGTTGCTGCATTGCAGTTGACTGCTGAGCTGCACTTACAGCAATCTCCTGTCCTGACAGACTCCATCCACCTCAGCACCACACAGGCGGCTCTTATGGCTGGCTCGTGGGGAACAGCCACCAGCTTCTTGTTAATAGAGACACTGACAGATTTTGAGAATAACCACCACCACCACCAAGTATACAAACAGCATATTTCTTAACTAAAAAGGAGCCTCCAAGAAAAATGGAGAGAGACTATTTACAAGGGCCTGGAGTTACAGAACAAGAGAGAAGGGCTTCATACTGACAGATAGTAGGTTTAGATTAGAAGAAAATTCTTTACTTATGAGGGTCATGAGGCCCAGGTTGTGGCTGTCTCATCCCTGGAAGTGTTCAGAGCCAGGCTGGATGGAGCATGGAGCAATCTGGTCTAACAGAAAGTGTCCCTGCCCACGGCAGAGGGGTGGGACAAGATGATCTTTAAAGTCCCTTCTAATCCAAATCATTCTATGATCTCTACAGGGCATAAACATAAGCAAGAGGAGATATCTGACGCTGTCTGGGAGTAAGAATGAGTAACTAGAAGTACATGGAACCCTTAAGAAATTTAGACTAGATTGATACTGTGTGATGGCAACGAGGTTTCCCAACTGGATGAGTTGTTTCAAAATGGACTCTCAGAAGTACAACAAATAAAACTGGTACCAGGCTTCTCTCCTCCTTACAAATATAGATGTTACTTCGTAAGTTCTCCTTTTTAATGTCTATGAATCTTTTAGAGGCTTAGTAAGCTGAAACATCAGTATCACAATTCTTGCTTCCTGCCATATTCACCTTCCTCCATTTCCCAAAAGGTCTCGGTCTGTAAGTCCAAGTGTTCCAGGTACCACACACTGTAATATAATATTCACAACAATCCAGAAGTCCTTAAGGAAAACATCCCATTTACAGAACTGTGAACTGGAACATGAGATTAAGTTCAGTTCTATTTCATGCATGTCTGTTCACAGTTCAGAATAATCTGCCACCAAGTTCAAGTGGTGCACTTGGATGCAATCAAAAGAAAAAACCCAAGAAAGTCTTTGGAATTGAAACAAATAAACCTTACACACCAGCTTTGAGTTCCACCACTCATCTCATCATACCACTGCTGTGATCTAATGTATAGAAGGGATTTTGTGTGAAGAACTACCAGAAAGCCCCTCTTGAAAAGCATGGCTCTGGGAGGGAGAGGAACAACAGACCTCTGCAGCACCACGACTAGCTTGGAGAGAGAAGAAGCTGGTCAAGAGCTTGCTGTCCCTTCCCTTACAATAATCAAACAACAGTTGGCAGGATCAGATAATTCCTTATGCAAGATAAGCTGAAAAAATTCCTGACACAAAACACTGACTGCTAGAAGCTTAGAAGGGTTCAGGAAGATAGCATTAGACTAACATCCATAAATAAAATCCACATAGAGGCACTACACAGAGGACAGCTTTGGATCAGAAAGCTCCCAAACTCCAAATCAGAGTACGAACAATCATTAAGGTTTTGCCTTGTTCATGTACTTCCATGCTGCCTTCCACTGCCCCCATTCCACACGGGATACTGAAATAAATGATCATCTGACTATTTTCATATTCCTACAGAGAAGAGCAATTCAAACATCTCACAGATCCATTGTATCCATACACCTACATTCATCAGCAAATCCAAGGTTTCACAAGCAGAAACTCAAATCTGTTTAACAAGCCCATATTGCACAAAATCACATTGGTCTCAATTAAAGCCTGGACTAGCATTAATGATTTTATTTTCTTCATTATGCATCAACCTTTCTCTATTTGACAGTCTGAAATCAGTTCATGGCTAGAAAAGGACAAACCTTCAGTCTCTACCAGCAGCTTGCTCACATAGTTGAATGTTGTACAAGGTTTTCACTCTAGCTGTCCCCTGCAACTACCTTCCCAATCAAATTCCTTGCCATAAGGTTTCTTGGTTTCTCCAGGCTGCCCTACTGGCCCCAAATACCTCCCTGTTGACCACAACAGGGAACATGCACACAGCATACCAGTGCCTCCATTCCATTCCCTGAGGATGCCCTTGCATAGAGAAGCGCACAGGGAGCTCTGTGGTAGAAAGTGGAATAAACTGTCCAAAACAAACAGTTCATGAGGCTCTTTTCTAGCCATTCCAGTGTTAGCTGGCTTATGCTCTGACAAGACAGTACCTACATTCATGACAAAGGAAAAATTAGTACAATATTTTTCATTAGCAAAGCTCTACTTTTTTTCAAACTTGGCCATACTCTCTTCACCTCACTACTGCCAGTAGTGATCTCTACAACCCTGCAACTGGGTTGGAGAAATAGTCACATTTATTCACTTAAAACTAAAACAGACCACCATTCAATTTTGGGAAAAGATCTTTAGTTTTTCCCATTCTAATAAAACCTCCATAATTTTTATAATATACTGAAATGTGAGTCCTTGAGGTCATGCAGTTCTTCCTCCTCTCAAAGAAGTACTACCAGTATCTCCATCATCTTTGACAGACGTTTACTTCTTTAACCAGTACCCAAGAGCCTCCAATGACAGAGATTTTACAACTTACATAATCAGTCTCTACTTAGAGATTATAAATAAAACCAGAAATACCCCTATTCCCTCACTGATGAAGCCTTCAGAGGTGTCCCACTACTACTGCCCTCTGAGTTCCCAGTCTTTTGGCTTGTTAGTCATATAGATTACCAAAACCAGAAAAACATTATTGTAAGCATATGCCACGGATTTACAATTGCTTCTGCGTTATTCCCTGCCCCACTTTCCAATCAGACTAACACTTTATGTGATTTCTTATTAGTTAGACACTAGGCAGCTCACAGGGCATCCAAGCCTTTCTCCTGAATAGCGACATTTCATTTAAACACACGATGTATCAGGAGATGCAAAACTCATATATGAAATTCATTGCTTATCCCTTTTTCCAAATCACTGATAAATCTGTTATAGATCCTCCATACCCATCAGACCTATTGTTTAGGCTGTTCTAACACTGATGAGTTATTTATCATATATATTAAATATTTGTTTGCATGCTGGCATGCTCTGACACTCTTCTTTCACTGTTGTAAATGCCATTTCATATGAGAGAGTTTATGTATTCACCATAAAATCCTATTACCAAATTTGAGAAGTAGATAGCCAAACAAAAAGAGGACCGAGGATAAGGAAAGGAGTCACATCAGTGATACACAGGTTTGTATGAATTAGCAATCTCGGAGTGTAACTACTATTAAACTATAGAGATTAGCAGGAACTATGAAATAACAACTATTAGCAGAAAATAAATATGGATAAGGACTTACATTGCCACAGAGAGCTTCCTAAGCATAGCAAAGAGGACAAAGACCAAGTTCACTACAGGAAAAAGAAGGTGATTTGAACTGACAGCAAGTACATTGTAAATACAGCTATGACTCCAGAGTTAAGAAAGGCACATAGACCTTTACAGGGGTATCTGGTGGATAAAAGGCAAGAAGATTGGCTTTGGAAGGAAGATAAAGTGGGAACAGGAAAAGGACACAGCAGCAGATGAAAAAGGTCAGAACAACGGGAGAAGAAAATGAACCTCTCAGCAGGTTCTTGTGTGCAGATGACACAGCCAAGGTCGCCAGCGCAAGGCACCAAGTGAAGGTTCCTGCAATCCAGTCACAAGAGGACATATGTCTGGACAAGAGTTTTGACAAGACCAGCACCACAGACCCTCTCAAGACTAAACAGGCAGATACCTGTTTGAGTAAGAAAAAGACAAAAGATAAAGAAACAAAGAAAAAAGCAGCAGAGGGAGACACAGGCAGGAACCATTTAAGGGATCCAGCCAGCAATGAGGCCTACGGTAGGGACTAGAGGGTAGAGGAAACTGAGGAAAGTTATGACCTGCAGCAAGACTACTAACTTGTTCAACAAAATGTAAGGCAACACGTAGGCTGGACACCCAAAGAAATGTCATAAAGACTGCCTGAAATGTACTACTGGGGAGCAGAAAATGCATTGATAAAAAGATAGCAAACATAAATGTAGTGATTAAAGTTGTATTTGTCCATACAAATACTAGAAAAACAGAGCAAAAACAACAAAAAAGAAATAAGTACAGGATGAAGCCTTTGGGGGGGGAAAAAAAAGTGTTCCCACAAAAATGACGTGCAAGACACTGATGAATCTGAACAAGAGTAAAAGCATAGTAAAAATAAATAACTGAAAGGGATTTAACCTTTCTAAAAGCCCAACTGCTAACCAGAGGTGTAACAAACTATCAAGGTCTCAAGCAGGAGAGAATGAAGCGTGGCACTTGAGAGTTTTAACCTTTGAAAGACCTTTGAAAGATTTCACCTTTCAGGGGGATCCCTTCTGCCTGGGACAAACGAGGAAGAAGACATCATCTAAGATGGCAATACGGAAAAGCACAAAAGCAGGATCAGGTGCACAAGAGCAAAGGGCAAAGTGACCTTAGCAAAGGAACATATGTTTCCAGAAAGATCAAGTGAATCCAAGAGCCAAGTGCCCATAGGAAATACTGCCGAATTATCCTGTTAATTTAAGTGTCAACAAAGCAAAAAAAGATTTCTTACGACATTCTACTCTGTTTGCTTCTCCCCATTTTTTGAGGGGGGAGAGAAAATAATTTTCAATAACCAAATTAAATATTGTTACCATAGATAGAATAAAAAAATTCATCATTTGAAGAAGAGATTGGTCCCTGAAATTAGAACAGCATCTGACTCCAAGAAATTCCACTAAAGTCTGCTATGCAACTTGATTTTTTCAATGAATTAATTCAGGTGTTGACACACTTTGGGTAGTAGTAAAACAGAGCAGCCAGCGCTAGGCAAACTCAAGGTAATGGCTGGCATGGCACATTCTCTTATTTGGCAGGATACAGGGCCTGGAGAGACAAAATGAAGTTATAGCTTTAAAAAATATTTTTAAAGTCATAGAGGAGTGACTCCCCAACCCATGTTTTGATTAAAATGAACCCGAGATGAGGAAAAACTAAAGGACAGAACAAACCAGGCAGAACTAAAGGAGATGATAACGAAGGAAAGGAGAGGGTGATACAAGAGGTATTCAGGCACCAGGACAACAGCCAAGAAGCCCCAGCCTCAGCAACAAGAAGCAGGAAGATATATATATACAGATATTCCAGGCTAATGCATATATTCAAGTAAAATGCCACTAGCAACAAAACTCCCAGGGTAGAAAAGGCAGACTTTCCTGGCATCCAAATCAGTAATGGAAATGAGTTCTGCTATATTAATTCCAGTATAAATTAAAAATTTCCCAGGCTTAAGAGCCCTCCATGCTGCTTTCACATGAAGGCCAGCTAGATGTGGAATAAGCAAATTCACATAACTATTTTTGCCACTCTTCTTGATACTAAAGGAAGAGCGCTGGTGTGCAAATGCCAAGGGAAACTTTAGAAAAGGCAAAATCATCCCATCTGCCATCCTCCCAACTTGCTCCTGGTTCTGCTCAGATACAGCCATCACAATCCAGACCACCTTGACAAAGCCACATGTCCACAACGAAACCACTGCTACCACCTGCACACCTGCTCTCCGTCACCCCCGAGCAGCTGCCAATGTTGCCCAGCCTGCTCCTGTACACTGGCACCACACGACTACTTCACAGCTCCCACCACTGCAGAAGGCCGCCTCAGAGTCCCTGGCCCTGCCAGACCCACCGTATCCAGGATCCAAAGGACACACGCACAAAATCCTACACATCTGGAGTAAGCCTGAATCACGGAGACAACTCAATAGTCTGCCTTGAGCCCCACAGGTTTCTATGACCTCTGTACAAGAGCCCCCACCTGATGTCTTCAAAAAGGTGTCACAGGAGGTGCCAGGATCCTCAAGAAAGAAGCAGTCGGGAATATCAGCATCCAAATAACAGCACATTCCTTCGGGCTCTTTAACAGCCTTATTTCTGTTCAATG
This sequence comes from Motacilla alba alba, assembly GCF_015832195.1. Classification (NCBI taxonomy): domain Eukaryota; kingdom Metazoa; phylum Chordata; class Aves; order Passeriformes; family Motacillidae; genus Motacilla; species Motacilla alba. Next base: position 92,222 of record NC_052017.1, read on the forward strand.
TGTATCAATGCTAGAAATCCAAATGTTATAAATGGTGACTGCTCTCAGACACTAGAGTCATTTAAAGAACGTTTCCAATGGCAGCAAAACAGGGTAAGCATTTCCCCTTAAATGGAGATCGAAGACCTGATTCTTAAACAAAAGCTGGAACATTTTTAAAGACCTGAAGGATTGCTTTAATTAAGCATGGCACCCTGAAATTCTCTCGTGGGTGAGTGTCCATAGACTGTTACAGACCTGCAGAGCTAATCTCTTCAAGCCCCTGAAAGTCACCTGTTAAGTAGCCAGAGATAAAAACGAGCCAAGACTGGAGACAAGAACCAGAGGCAGCACCCCAAGGCTTCATCAGGCTCTCATCAGAATTGTTTTTCAAAACACAAGTTTGATTACAGAACAAAGTGTCCTACAAGCCCATATGGGTTAGATCCAGTGCAGATTCTGCACCATGATCAGGCTGAAAAGCATGCTATTCACCATTCATGGAGAATCACAGCAAAAAGCACAGCACACATCCCCCCAGACACAAGCCTGTATTAACAATGAATCAGTGCATAGGCTGGGGGTTCTACAGACCCCAGTGCTCTCCTGGTGAGGCAGCTACCAGCGCCCCAGGAGCACACTGCAGGAGCCGATCCAGCCCAGCACAGAACCTCCAGTTTCCACTCATCCCTCTATTCAGAGCCAGCCAGCTCACTAACTTTCCCGACTCACCACCCCATGGACCAGAAACTCAAAAAGTTTGCTTTTCGTAGCTTTGCGAGCCCCTCCTGTAACTTCATCTGTAGCCATCAGGGTCTGCTCAGCCTCTCTCACTCTCTCTCTTCCTCTTTCTTTCCCTTTTCTGCCTTTTTCTCCAACTCTCCCCTCTGAGTCCTGCTGGGCTCTCACACTTCTAATAGCACGGAGTGGGGAGGGGGCCCCTTCAGGGCCTTCCTGACGGCCCACTCGCGCTCAGCCTCAGCTGCTGCATTCCTCCACTGATAAGCCAGAAATAGTTTGTGCTGCCGGGCTCTGTCTGTTTACTCTGCAGGGACAGAAAATCCAGCTTTTTAAACCTCTCTGTCCAAACAGCAGAGATAAGCAGGAGGCAAATTGAAAAACACGTCTCAGTTTTCCCTGGTAGTGCTGCAGCCTCTCCTCCTCTGCATCAGGGATGGGAAATTCTGGGGCAAGGGGAAGGGGGAGGGGGGCAACTTCAGCAGTGACATAGAGCTCAGCACCTCGCAGAGATGTTTTCCCATTAGAAAATGCAGCAGGCGAGCAGTGGTTTTCCCTTGCTCCCACTGCTCCTCCCGCACTGCATTTCCAGGCCCTTTCCCCAGGGACCTGGCAGGCAGCACACAGAAACATTCGCTGGCAGCATTTCCAGCATGAGAGACGAGAGCTAACCCCTCTGGACAAGAGAGAAGCAGCGGGAGGCCGGAGCTGGGAACAGGGAGGGACAACATGTGGAAGCGAGGGGAAAGAAAGCGTGTGAGATCAGCAGAGGAAGGGGGTGGGGGGCAGCATGGCGGCACAGCTCCCACGCCTTGTTTCCAGCCCCCACTCCCACCACCGCTCCCCAGCGACCACGCTTGGGATGCTCTGGTACCACTGTGATGGATCCTTCAGAGACCCCAGGCTGACTGACAGACGCAGACAAATTATTAACACCACAGCTGCTGTAAGACATCAGCAGTTCACTGCTTGTCACACAAAGCCCTGCACGACAGTGTGTGACACCCCAGGACACTGCTGGGAACATGAAGCCCCAGGGGGAAGGGAGAAGAGAGCAGCAGCCCACCCCCTCGGGGGCTGGCAGCGCGGCGGCCATTCCGCAAGCAGAGCGCGGCTGCTCCGTGATGGCCGAGCCCGCAGCGAGGGCCCGGGGCACCGATCTGCTTCCCGGCAGCTCACAAGGGCCCGTCTTCCCTGGTCTCCCTTAACACAGCAATAGGCGAGATGTTGCCAGGTTACAAGAGGGGTTTATTCTATTCCTCTGCTTGAAATTCTTGTCTAGGGGCTGTGAATTTTCTGGCAGGACTGCAAACAACAGGATCCGATCAGAAAGAAAGAAAAATTATTCTGTCCCCATCCAATAATAAAAACAAGCACAGAAAAGACACTGCATTGACTAGCACTGAAGGGCAAGCTATGAAGGTCACATGGCCTTCTGAACATGGGGATGAGGACAATGACCTCCACTGATTTTTAGGGTCACCCCAATCTAAGTGCTAGTGTGTGGCAACAGCCTGAGGAATCATAAAAACCTAGGGAGGGTGAGCATAGTTGTCAGCTCCCTCTCTCAGCCCCTCAGAAGGAATACGCCAAGCAAATCAACATAGCCTTGCCTTGTTTTGTGCTGGAAAAATTATTTAAGTTCTAGCTGAACTAAAGGCACATATAATCTGGAACCAACTGCTGCATGTCTGCATGGTGGACATGGTCATGTCAGGTTAACTTGATCTGGAGGGCTTTTTCCAACCTAAACTACTCTAAATTCTACATGCCGGCGTGACTGCCAAGGCAGCATGCAACTGGTATCTGCCATGTTTTTTAGACCCTGAACTCACACAGGAATGTTGGCTCCCATCATGTGAGCCCCTTCCCTGCTCCCCGCAGACACCGTGCATTTTCATTTTCCTCAGTCTGCACTAGCTGTAGGTGCCGCACTGGCCGGCGATCTCAGCAGTCCCGGCCGTGGGAGGCACCGGGCGCGGCCCGTGCGGCTGTTTCCCCCCTGGCGGGGAGCCGGGCGAGCCTCCACCGCGGGAAACGGCACCAAGGACGGGCCGCAGCGGCTCCTCCGGCAGCCGTCGTTACGGGCCCGGCGCGGGCAGGGGCGGCGGCGGCTCCGGGCAGCGGCGCGGCGCGCGGTCCCCCCTCGCGTCCCCCCGCGCTCCGTCGCCAGCACCATCGGCACCGAATGGCAACGGCGCGCCCGGCACGGGCAGGGCGTGCGCCTGCCACGGTCCCGGCCCCGCCGCGGGCGGGCGATTACCGGCCCGGGCCAATCCGCCGGGCCGGGGCCGGGCCGGGCCGGGCCGGGCCGGCGGGCAGAACCGCGGCGGGCGCAGCGCGGCCCGCGGCCCCGGGCGCGGCGCGCGCATGCTCGGCGCGGCCCCGTGAAGGTCAGCGCGGGCCGGCGGGGACGCGCGGGCGGGGGCGCTTTAACCCCTCCCGCGCCGCGCCCGGGCGGGACGGGCCCCGCGGCCGAGGAGCGGCACCGAGCGCGATCCCGCTGCTCCCGGGCCGGAGCCCTTAGCCCCGGCCCTTTGTACCCCGGCCGGAGCATGCGCTCGGCTGCGCATTTCAGGGGTTTCTTGTGTTTGCCCTCAGCTGCAGATACGGCACGGAGCCGCAGCCGCCCCGATCTCCATCAATAGCCACTGAGTCCCTTCTGGAGCAGGAGCACATTTGCTATGAAGTGCTACTAATTTAAGCTGAAAACCATACCATATATATTGTAATCTGTCTGGATGTTCTTAACAGACAGGCAAAACCAGGTTTCCTTGAACATCAAATTCCAATGCCAGCCACTTGAAAATTACAGAATGGCAGCTTTGCTTCAGCTGTCTACTGAGTAAATGTAAAAAAAAAAAAAAAAAAAAAAAAAAAAAAAAAAAAAAAAAAAAGTTTAAAAAACCTGTAATAATAAAAACTCAGCTCTTAGCATGATGGTAGTTCTCCAAGTACTTTAGAAAAATCAGTACATGCAGCTCTTATGTTTTGCAAATGGAAAATACGGTACAAATGGATGGAAGTGACTTGCCTAACATTACCTAGCTGAGAATGAAACCCATTTCCTGTGATTCTTCAACCCTTCACAATAGTGTCCAGGAAAACTACTGTGTGAGGCATTTGCACAAAAGGGTGAAGGTTACCATGCAAGAATGTAATTTCCCATATTAAGAGAAACAGCATATAATTTTATTTTAAATTGTTTGGTTTTCTATTTTCCCAACTCTTTTTTTTTTCCCCATAAAAGTGCAGAAAATAGTGCTCAATGTTCTTTTTAAAAGTGACTGATTTAACCCAATTGATCCCCAGCTGCTGCAATTATCCTGGCAGCTCCCAGCCATCTCTGACCTGGAAGTTCTCTGTGCCACGGGGCTCTGCAAGGCTTGTGCTCCTTCATTCATTCCTGAAGGCTGAGCATGCGCTGGGGCCTCATTCAAACTCATTTCCAGCTCATTTCATGTCCCATTGCCAGACCACTTCATTTCAGAGAAAGGCTGATCTCCTTCCCTGGTACTTCGTGTGTGTGGTTTGGTTGAACTCCTGTTATTCAGGGCTTTTCAGGCTGTTAAACTAAGATGGTCAATTAGAAAAGAGATTAACCAAGTTGGTTTAGGGAGAAATGTTTGCTGCTACTTGCCATTTTTTGGTCTGTAGGTAATTATAGAAGTACATGAAGGTGCTGATTGCCTTAAGCAGGTGTAGTTTCCCTCATCCAAGTTTCACTTAAGTCAACATTGCTCTTTTCACTGAGAGGTAGAATATTTGCGACAGTTTTGGAATTGATGCAATGTGGCATAGAAGACATGCTGGATCCAGAAAATATCCCAAGACGGAGGCTCTGCTTAATCTAAAGAAATGTCCACTTGTTCCTGAGTTCAGAATTACTCAATTGTCATAAACAATATGGATAATGTACTTAGAGAACATGCTTATTCAATTTCCTAGCAACATGCAGTTTGGAGAGGTTACAAGTCTGCTACAAGAGATTATCAAAATTAAAATCCTGAGGGCCTGGAGATATGTCCTGTTTTTTCAAACCACAATTCAATCAGAAACAGTGCAGGGTTCCACATAAGGATATAAATCATCAACTATCTAAACATAAGATGGAGAACAATTGGCTGAAAAAAGTTTTTTTTTCAGAAAAAAACATCTGGGGATATGATAGATCGTAAGCTGAATGTGAGTTAACAGTACTACACTGTCACAAAATAAACAGATAAACCCCCAGAAGATCAAGAACTGCAGAATGCTGCCCCACTGCTCTTATCCCCTTGGTGGCAGCACAGGCACTGACAACAGTACTCTAGATTCTTCATTTATTTTCCTCATTCTGAGCTCTCCAGGCCACAAGCTGTTCCAGCTCAACATTTCCTTAAGGCTGAAAAATTAAATGTTGCCAGAATTGCTGAGGAACTCTTCCAAAGCAATTCTGTCGTGGTATGAATTGTCAATGTCTCACCCAGACCAACCTTTGCCATCAGGGGCTTTGTGCATCAGAGGAAATGTGGGAGAAACCAGGAAACCACGAGGGTTAAGGAATGACTTAAAGTGTGACAAGAACTGTAAGGTCCAAACAAGATAAAGAGAAAACAACAGTCATCAGGTGTCCAAGAGGCCGCTGCAAATACAGGGAAGAGCTGCTCCCCATACACAGAGTACAGGAAATAACACCTTGAATTTCTCCCGGGAAGATTTATGTTAAATACTGAGGAGAAGCACAGCAGTGACAGTAGAGATGTTCTGGGACAGTTTGTCCAGCAAGGATGGGACTCCTCATTGCCAAAGGTCTTTCAAGAACAGGTTAGACAAGCATCTATCCAGAGTGATGTAGGTAGCATGGATTGTGACTTGGTGTGGATTCTGACTTTGGACAGGACAGAGGACCAGCTGAATTCCAGAGGTTCCTTTTGCCTTATTTCCCTACAGAAACTGACATTTTGTAACACAAAGGTTCCTTTCTCTGTTAGGCCTTTCCAGTACTTGTTTCTAAAATCTATGGGGACGGAGGGAGGAAATAAGACAAAGAGAAGTGTTTGTTTCTGTCTCTGAAGATTCCAAACATCATTGTGAAGAGGTAGAGAAAGAAACTTATTTCCTGATTATTTTAAAAATAATCAAAGGGAACAGCAGGAATGCTAAAAGACAGAGAAATATATAAATATATATATGTAATATTATAGGATACAAAATAATTATCAGAATTATAATCAACCATACTAATATTTTAGTCAATTCTGTTTGACCTCATGGTCAGCTGTCGAGTCCTACCACGCCTTTACCTCTACTTTTCCATCATGACCATCCTCACCATCCCTCTTTACACTAAGCGTGCAGCAACAGCTGTGCACGGCTTCAAACATCTGAGCAAAGAACCAGAGCACTGCACAGCAGCCCCAATCCTCATCCTCTGACCCAGGCCCAGAGCAGAGCTGCAAAGTGTGAGAGGTTAGCAGTAAGACTTTGATCCTGGAAGGAGAACAGTTGGGAATACAGATCTGAATTTTTCAGAAATGAATGAAATAGAGGAATTCTTGGTGGGTAATCCTGAGGGAGCAGAGAAAAAGACCCATCAACAACTACCCTCAAACCAACTGCCCCCTAGTCCAAAAAGTGTACTTTCATGATATTTGGTGGTTAGAATGATGGCTTTGGTGTGCCTTTTGTAAGAGCATCTAGAATATTCGCCTGCTGTCACTCAGTGACAGAACAGAGCTGAGGGAACCACTGGTTCTTCCCAATGAGGGTCGTCAGGCCCTGGCACAGGTTGCCCAGAGAAGCTGTGCCTGCCCCATCCCTGAAAGTATTCCAGGCCAGGTTGGACAGGGCTTGGAGTAACCTGGTTTCCTGGTTGGGCTGGAAAGTGCCTTCCTACTCAAACCATTCTACAATTCTCTGATTCTATGTATAATCAACAGCAACCATGTCACATCTAATCCTTCCAGATATAAGTTTATTGCACAGTACTTTAAATCTTGGTATTCCTTCAGGATAGCTGCTAAAAATCTGAGTTCTGGGGTTTTGTGGCTATTTTCATTTACTCTTATCAACATTGTCCTTAACGGTCCTTTGTGTCAAATGTTCATGCTTAGAAGCATTTCTACATACCTGTCACATCCACATTCATTCTTCCTTTTGTCAGACTAACCAAGTGAAACTGTTATTTGCCTTTTAAAAATTCTGTTCCCACTTCTCATCATTCCGTCTTTTCCTGTCAGTCCCAGTTAACCGGGCTAGAATAAGGGCAGGCAGAACTGTACCTCCAGTGCCTAGGCCACATGCTCGTGTGCCATTAAGACTTTTCTCACAAGCAGAAATCTATCAAACCTTGCCAGGCTCATAGCTGCCTTCCACAACATCCTGACAGTGACAGCTCCATGTTCTCTTGAACGTGAACTGAAGTACCAGGCTGTTTCTCCTTCTTAAGCACTGTCATTAGATCACTTCTGGCAGACAGTGCCCACTCCTGTGACAAGGCCCCAAGTGCATGGCTGTGCACTGTATTGTCACCAGATACCAGCTGGTTTCTGTTTGTGTAGCTCACAGTCAAGCAGTTCTTCCCACATAACCTGTTCTCCTCTGCTTCAACAATACCAATTTGCATCAGCAGCAAATTTAATTATTACATTGCCTATTTTTGTGCCAGGGGCATTAGTGAAAATATTAAATGACACCAATCCCTAGAGAAATCCTGAAGAAACTGCAATGTCTTTTGTGTCTTCTTTACTGAGCTCCTTCCCTACTCTGCAGTTCTGCTTTTACCTGTCTTCTGAGTCCCAGACAAATTTTCAGATCACACTATATCAAAGGCTTCACTCAAATCTCGACAAGAAAGACACTCATTCCTTTGTGAGGAATCAATCTACTTATCTGAGAAAGAGTAAACTTAGGCTGCTTTTTAATACCACACATATCCTTCTCATGCTCAGTTATTTTCTCTTTCAAAAATAATTCTTGAGCCTTGCATGGACTTAAGATTAAGCTAGTGCATCTGCCTAGAGTATTCTTGCACTTCTGTATTGTCACAAAACCTACAGGATTTCCTGTTTGTTTGTCAGGAATCCATTAAAGTCCATTTTGATTAATACTAGCGATGCTAAGAATTATGTCCTATTCTCACTGAAAATCATTTGAAAAGTGTCTCTAGTTTAAGCAAATTAATAGTAAGTAAATATGGACTGAAGGATGTATTCATAGGCAAAGCTGCTTAAGAATTGAGCACTAGGAGGCTGGAGAAAGCACAGAACCAAAGAAGGAAAACACAGCAGTCTTGGCATGGACTGTCTCATAAATCCAGCTCCCACTTCAGCTGAACTGGAAGGACAGTTAACAGGGGAATACAATCATGTCAGCCTTAGAACATGATGGAACTGAGAGCAAGCAATAGTGGGCATCATAACAAAAACTGCATTTCCAGACAAGGCAAAATTTCTTCTGAAATTATTTTATTTGGCAGAATAATTACAATAATTACAGATTACTCCAAAAAGTCAAAGTTAATCTCAAACAGTATATCATTACAGCAAACAATGGCTTTGGAAAAAAAAAACCAATGGCAGCCAGCGGGAAATGGCAAATGTGACTTAGAGGCAATGTAGTACAACATTATTATATGCCTGAAATTCTTAACAGGAACATGATTTGTATGTAATTTGTATGTAACATTACTGAAAAGTTATAAACAAGTAATAAAAACAAGTGGAAGGAAAATGACTACTATGGACTCGAAGATGGGTTTTACATACAAATTTTTTTACGTCCTTCAAAGATCTAAAAGAGAGAAGCAAAATATTTGTAGATTAAATCCTCACACAAGAAGATTTTGGAAAAGTTACACAGCCAATCAGGAGAAAGGACAAAAAACTCAACTCGACCTAAAATGTTAGACAGGAGATTTAGGCTGGAAAATATCAAGCTGGTGGAAGATAAATCCTGAGGTGGAAGGACTTTGCTAGGTGTGTAGAGCAGGTAGGATGGTTTGCTAATCCTTTCAGTGCCGCCTCACCCAGTACATAAATACAAGTATGAAATCACAGGGCCATGAGCACAGCAGCTCGTGGCACAGGGACACAATTACAGCACCTGGGCTCAAGCTGGACAACGGGCTTTTGACTAAGGCTCATCTGAGCAACTGAGCATTGCAGGAGTGGAAACAGTTTGGCTACAGCACAGCTCAGTGGCTCGTCTGCTCCTCTCCCTCGCCAGAGCGCAGGCACAGCAGGCTGGCAGCTCCCAGCTCCCAGCCACAGCCTGCCTTTGGCCGGGGTCGCCCGGCACACAGTGTGCACAGCAGCGATCCCAGGAGAAAGGAAAGCACGTCTGAGCGAGGAGGCACACAAGTGGTGCCACAGGTTACTTGTTAAATCATCTTCAAAACATGCAGAAGAAGCATAAGTTGAATCATTCTGGCATTCAGTGCTTTTCAAAACAGAGTTTACTCCTGGAGAACTTCCAGGAGAGGGGTGTGTTTGTGCAGGGCCATGAAATGTCAGCGGGAGAAGAGCTGAGTGTTGTACTTTGTGTCACATTCTCTGTCACACGCCACAATCCTTCCCATTCTTGGGACTCACTAGTTTCTGGTGCCTGAGAGTATGAAGAGGTACAGCTAAGAACAATGTCGTCTCTGACCTTGACAGTTTGCAGATGAAGTTAACGGATGGAAATAGAAGGAGCACAGTGGAACAGAGAACACCAGTCATCCCGGCAGGCATGCCAGCTGTCTGGCTACACTTGTTTGGAATAGCCACCAAATTCCTACCCTCTGCACCCCATCCTCGACACCTGTTTTCAGATCAATTTATACCCAGCCTGCAACTTGAAACCATAGAAATAATGCACTTGTGGGGGATTTCGACTACCTTATTGTCTCTTGGGAAGTAACTATGCTTCCTTCTTCAAAGAGATTCCCTAGTGTTCTGATCCATAAATCAGAATACACAGTCAAGCTGCTATATATACATATGATACAGCAACACCAAATGCTATTTATAAATATTATGCCAAATAATAATACATAAATATCTGCTAAGGTTATGGAGAGAAAAGCTTCCTAAATTGTTATGGTAAGTCTGAGATGCCCTGAAATTTAAAACATTATTTCTTTAAATCCTTTTAGTTCAGATCTTGGACATTAATCTCCAGTAGGGTATTCACCTAATCTAAACAAGCATGAAACAAACCTAAAAAATTAGTGAAAAGTTTATGTAATGGAAAGTTAATCACTAATATTCCAATAATAAGAAATACAGGGAGCTAAGAAATATTCCAACACAAAAAAGCTTGTCGTATTTCTGCTCTTCAGAAAAGGTTCTTCTATCACATAACTTACTCCTTTTCTGCTGCACTTGATCTTTAGCAACTCTTCCACTTGACTGATTTTGTTTTGACAGTTACTCATTTTTTCTTACCTTCTGTTTCTCCACTCCTTCTATTTGAGTCAATCCTTCCTCTCCCCAGTTCAAGCTCCTGCTGCTGCACATCACAAAACTGCAATTCTTTCTCTTCTGAACTTGGCAAATACTCTTTTCCACTCTGATTAAATCCTCTTGGAATGCCACAGGCAAAATTTGCTCAGAAACTGTCTATATGCAGTACAGATACTGCATATAGATAAGGGCCCAATTCTGCATCCCTCTGCATCCCATCAGCCTTATGCATTTGCTGATTTTACCCTGCCCTGCATCCACTTTGCCATGCAACCCTAGGATGCCTTTTCTCTTCCACAGTGCTGCAAGGAGTCAACAGCTCCTTGTAAGAAATCATTTAATCAAAATCAGTTCCAGACCTGCATCCCTCTCCTGTTATGGCCTTATTGTAAGGCTTATGATCTTCTCTTACACTTCAACTCAATTTGTCTATCAAAAGACCAGTGCTGTGAACCCTCTTGCCTGCCTGCAGAAACAACAGGTCTCTGACATTTGAAACCAGACAAAGCCCTGAAGAGCGCCCCCAGAAAATTACTGTTCTGTCTGGCAGCTGGTTAAGAATGGATCACATATAACTCCGATAGTTAATATTTCAGTTCCCAATCTTGTTGCAGTCTCCCTGTAGCAAAGCATCTGAGAGAGCAGGAACATGTGAAATGCTTTTTCTGCCATTTGCCTATGGCTGGAGGACAGAAGGCCCTCAGTCCCTATCTTCTAGACTGATGAAGCTGTGACACATTCCCCTGATTCCTATAGCAACGGTGCTGTATCTGCTCCCAGACCAACAGCCCGCCTCCCCTCCTCCAGAAAGCTTCCAAACACCCACGCTGTTAGTGATGCTTTCTCGGGTCCCTTTTCACCCTGAACATGCACTGAACTCCACGGTAACTGACACTCACAGGACAGGAGTGCTGTGATGGCTGCAGCCTCCAGGACTCTTCAGAAAGGGCAGGCTGGGGGGTGAGGAGGAGGGGGAGCTGCCCTTCAGCCAAGCGTGTGGCTGGAGCACACAGAGCTCCATCTTGGGATGGACAGAGCATCAGCTGAGAGCTCGCAGAGCAGAGTTAGGATCAGAGTTATCAGGTGGACCAGCATGTAGCACCATGGTAGGTGTCTGCTGCAGACCACCTGCCAAGGAAGAAGTAGTGAGACCACAGACAGCAGGAAAAATCCCCATGTCCACAGCCTCTGGTCTTCATGGAAGACTTCAACCACCCCAGTGTCTGCTGAGGGCATAACAGAGCATGGCACAAGCAATTCATGAGACTTCTGGGTCACACTGACCATAAGCTCCCAACATGGGCAGCTGAGGAGCAGACAAAGAGAGGTGCTCTGCTGGACATGGAAGAACTGGTCAGGAATGAGAAGGTCAGAGCAGCCTTGGCTAGACCATGAGATGACATTTCAGGAACATGAGAGGATGGGCTGGGGTAGAAAACAATCAATGAATTGGAAAGAAGAGAGTTCCGGGAGATCTGGTTGATTTTCAAAGAGCACCTCCTCCAAATTCAAGACTAGTTCATCCCACAGGCAGAAAATGAATCAAAAGCAGCAGGAAGCCTGCATGCATGAACAAGGAGCTCCTGACTGAGATGAAGCATTTCAAGAGGCAGAAGCAGGGACAGGTGACCCAGAAGGAATACAGAGACAGTGTCCAAGCATGCAGGGATGCAATCAGGATAACAAAAGCCACCTGGAGTTGAATCTAATAAGGAACATGAAGGGTGGACAGAAAGGTTTTTACAAATATCTCAGCAGTAAAAGACAGAGATGTGAGAATGTAGGCTTACTGGAGAGGGGATTTGCTGAGAATGACAACAGAAAAAGTTGAAGTACTGAATGCCTTTTTTGCATCTTTATTTATTGGCAAGATTGGCTGTCCAGAATTCCAGGCTCCTAAGACCAGTAAGGAAGTCTGGAGCAAGGAAGACTTGATGTCAGTGAAGGAAGACAAGGTTTGAACCAGATGGACATACGCAACAGGTGAACAGGTTTTTACTTAGAAAAGATTGCCCAAAGAGCAAGTTCACTCCATCACTGCAGATATTCAGAAGAACACTGAACTTGGCACTCAGCAAATTGCTCAAGCTGACCCAGCTCTGAGATGGGAGGTTGGAACACACGATCTCAAGAGGTCCTTTTAAACTTCAACCATCCAGTGATTTTATCATTCTACTCAGGAAAGACTTAAGCATGACAAGTAACTCAATCAACTTGCCCAATCAACATGTAGTGAATTCATATGAAGAACCACAGCCTGGAGACTGGAGCTGAAACAAGGCAAGGACAAAACACCTGGAGTGCCTTCACCTGCAAGCATATATGCTAGCCCAGCAGCAGCAATTGAAAGTGCTTTTGCCTTAAAAGCTATGTATTAGGGGCAAACCAGTATGCTAATGAAGGTAAGTAATGCATTTCTGTTTTGCTGTCCTTTAATGCAGGACTAGAAAGAAGCTACTGGAATGAAAAGCAGGCTGTTGATGAAAAAAACAAAATGCCTCTTAGTAATACCTACACACAGTACACAGAAATGCATTCCAAATGCTGCTTCTAAAGTAATTTTCTCAGTTGATCACTTTGAAAGTATCACTGTTCCATTAGTGCTTCTGCATCCCATGCCTCATATTTTAAAAAGATAAAAACATCAAACCATGCTTCAATCCTACTTCTGGTACCAAATATGAGTTGGCTCCCTTAGAAAAGAATCACAATAGGTTTAGAAGAAGTGGTGGCTATTATCCATAATTTGCTTACTTTATTAGCAGTTCTTATGTGGTGGATCTAGTGCAGATAGGCCTGTCAGTGTCTCTGCACAATTCTCCTTTTAGGCAACAGAAAGGGCTGCTGAAATGCAGAGTCTTTGCATATACATTGTTTCCTGTTTTTTCAGATCTATCTGTCCACGCATTTGAAAGAATCAACATCAAACACTCTCTGATGCCTCTCTGGATAGCAAAAATCCTACTTTCCTTATGGGGAGCTGCAAAGAGCTCTTTAATGCTGGCAATTAGGAAGGAACTCCCCAGATGAAACAACACTGCACAATTAATCAGTTTTACAGGGAGCAGGAACACTTCCAGTAAACTCCTCCTTGTCAGCTGCAGGATCAGAGCATCTGAATGTGCCCACAGCCTGCGCTCCAGGGAGGAGCAACAAGGAGCTGGGAGCCTGCGCTGACAGAGCTGCGCACAAGCCCTCCTTGAGCAGCCCTCCAGGCCGTTGCCATGGGAACAGATAGATGCCTTCCTGTTGCCAAGGAGACAGCCACTGCTTTTGGATATTGTGCCCAAAGCATTTCAGCATCTTTAAGATCATAAAGAGTTTTACACAGTCATAATCACCTCCCCCAGTTAAGCACATCAATCATCCTTCCATTCCTGTTTTCAGAATATGTTTTAAGTGGTTTGCAATAATATGTCAGATTATCCCTAATATCTGGTTTTGATATCAACACTTAAAATGACATTGTCAACCTACACACCTCTGCATGCCTGTCTTTTCTCCCGTTGTCCTGCCGCTCTTTCAATTCACTCTCACTGATCTAATGTGCAATGAAACTGATTCCTTCCTCTCCATAGGCTTCCTGTGGTCTAGAACCGCACTTCCAGAAAAGCTGGTTGGCAAAAGGCAGCGTCCATCTCTCCTGTGTCTTTGCCACTAGGTTTAGCCAGAATTAGTTTCAGGCGGCTCTGTGCACTGGAGGCCCCAGGCAGCAGCAGCAGCAGCACACGGCAGACTCCTGCCAGCCGGGGCGGGAGCAGCTCCCGAGCTCCCGCAGCCCGGCTCAGCACGGACACTGTCCCGGCAGGTCAGCACGGTTCCCGGACACAGTCCCGGCAGGTCAGCACTGCTCCCGGGCACTGTCCCGGCAGGTCAGCACGGTTCCCGGACACAGTCCCGGCAGGTCAGCACGGTTCCCGGGCACTGTCCCGGCAGGTCAGCACTGCTCCCGGGCACTGTCCCGGCAGGTCAGCACGGTTCCCGGACACAGTCCCGGCAGGTCAGCACGGTTCCCGGGCACTGTCCCGGCAGGTCAGCACTGCTCCCGGGCACTGTCCCGGCAGGTCAGCACGGTTCCCGGACACAGTCCCGGCAGGTCAGCACGGTTCCCGGACACAGTCCCGGCAGGTCAGCACTGCTCCCGGGCACTGTCCCGGCAGGTCAGCACTGCCCCGCTGCGGCCGCCTTGGCCGGGTCACCGGGGGAGCTGCTGCAGCACGGGACCTGTGTGGAGGTGGGATCTGCACTGCAGCCATGCAGGAGGAGCAAGGAGTTCCCCTGGGCTGTAGGATGCAGTGCTGGTGCCACCCAATCCCGTTTCACATTCTCTCTCCTCCCTCAGCCAAGCCTTTTCCCCATCCTTCTGAAAAGACTGCACTGATACTTAAGATTTGCAATTTGGGGAGGAGTGTCAACTGAAATAGGGGCTTCCTGCTCCATATACCTGATGTGGGGAAGGAGACCCTGCTAGAGACTGAGCTCAAAGATCAGTGGATAGCGTGCCTCATGACGGGAAGCTGGCGGCTCGGTGTTTCTGGCAGCAGAGGGACCCCTTCTCCACCCTTATGTCTCAATTTTATGACTGAATGCACTGCAGTGCCCTAAGAGTGAAGGGGAACATGGCCCACTTACTAATCACAGAATAGAAGTACAGAATCATTTAGGTTGGAAAAGACCTTCAAGATCATCAAATACAACATACATCCAGCACTGCCAGGTCCACCGCTAAGCCATGTCCACAAGTGTCATGTCTCCATGTCTTTTCCCTCCAGGAATGGTGACCCTGATACTTCCTTGAGAAGCCTGTGCTGGGGCTTCAGAACCCTTTCAGTAAGTAAGTATTTCCCTACAACTTGAACCTGTTCTCCAGGTTGAGCCCCCTTCCCAGCTCCCTCAGCCTGGGGCTCCATTCCCTTCGCAGCTCCGTTCCCTGGACACGCTCCAGCCCCTCCAGGTCCTTGTTGCGAGGGGCCCGGAGCTGTCCCTCCCTCGGACTGCAGGTGGCCCAGCAGTGCCAGCACAGGCACAAGCACTGCCCTGGGGCTGTGCCCACACCGGTGCTCGTACTAGCCAGGTGCCATTGGCCTCCTGCCCACCTGGGGGCACCTGGGGGCTTACGTTCAGCTGAAAAAAAAACAAAACCCAAAACCCAAAATAATTTATGCTAGTTTTAAGCCTGTTGGTTCATAATTTCATCACATGCCCGTATCTTCTATAAATTTGTGCTTTACCTTTCCTCACTTGTGGCTGATGATCTCCAGCACTTTTACCTTCATATATCATTTCTCTAAAGAATTCTCACATGCATCCTCTGATGGAAATCTCTCCACCTCTCACTATACTAATCACTTTTTCTAAAATTCCTCTTGTTCTACTAGTCACTGCATCTTTAGGGATACGAAACTCCATTCTCTCTTCATGACATAGGAGAGCCCCAGATTTATACAATATTACAGCAGTAACTTCAGCTTTGTTAATTCATTTCCTGTAATATCTAACATCAAAGTTTCCATTTTAATCACTACTGTCAAGCTCGGGTTTACAGAGAACTCTCTGTAAAGATGCTAAGATATCTTTCCAGAGCTGAAAGAGATAATTTTAGCAATGATGTGGCTACATTAGCAGATTTATTTTCTTTATGCACTTTACATATAAATTTATTCTGACACATTATCATCCAGTTTTGAAACACTCTTCCCCAATCCTAAGAGCCAGGTTTAGGTTCTGCTGCGCCAAATAACGTCGCATTATCATCTAATTTTGTGGCTTCATTACTTAGACCTTTGGAAATCATTCATCATACACTGAGCACCAATGGGGAGCCAAAAAAGCACAGAAACACAACATTTATTCGCCTTTCTACAGCCACCACCTTCAGCAACTCCCGGAGTCCCAGGGATTGCACTAATCCAGCTTAGACCTCTTGAAAGCTCTGCCTGCAGTTTCCTAAAGGCTCATCAGTCAGGGAAAGTCTGCTCTTGGGCTTTGTTGCCATTATCCCTTGACTAACAGTGTCTCTCTTTTTCTGTAGAAACTTTCCCCATTTACTTATTATCCCCCGTGCATGGAAAACCTCCTTGACTGCCTGACCTGAAAGAAGAAGAGGTGTACTCTCGCCTGGCACGCACCCTTACATTCCTGGCAAAATTCACCCGGAGGTGCAAATTGCTGCCCCTGGGGAAGAACAACCCCAGGCATCAGGATGTGCTGGGGGTGACTCGGCCCAGGGGCAGTTTGTGAGACAAAGACCCTGAGTGGAACCCGCAGGGCACCTGGGCTGCCCTGGCCACAGTGCCAGGAGGGGATCCTTCCCCTCAGTGCAGCATGGTGAGGCCACCTGCAAGAGAGACATGGACACGCTGGGGAGTGCACAGAAGAGCCATGAAGATGCCAAAGGGACTGGAGCATCTCTTCTCTGAGGAAAGGCCAGGAGTGCTGGTACTGCTCAGTCAGGAGAAGGCTCATTCATGCATATAAATTCCTGGTGGGAGCATGCAAAGAGGATGGATCCATGCTCTTTTCAGTGGTGCCCAGTGACAGGATCTGATGCCATGGGCACAAACTGAAACACAAGAGGTTCCCTTGGAACATCAACAAATAGTGTTTTACAGTGAGGATGACAGGTTGCCCAGACTTGTTGTGGAGTCTCCCAGCTTGGAGATATTGAAAGGCTGTCTGGACATGGTCCTGGGCAGCCAGTTCTGCTTGATGACCTCCAGAGGCCCTTCCAACCTCAACCATTGTATGAGTCACTGCTTTTTCTTACTGCTTATGAGGAGTTTTCTTTAATGACTATTTCCCTTGTTAGCTTTTACATACTTTAGAAACCTGGCTGAGAGCCATTTTCAAAACACTGAAATGCAATATGCTGACAAGCCCACTTTTATTTACATGACCTATAAAAGAATTCTAATGCTAATAAAGCAGGGACACAATGGAGAATAGAATAAGAACATAACAGACCCATGGGGCACATGTGTTTGTCTCTACAGAGGACATGGTGACTCCTTACCTGCAGTGGCACACTTACACACCAAGTCTTCAAACAAAAAACAGAACTCCACTAATTACAACTTTGTGTGCAATTCACATTGTTAAAGATATTAACAGGTGAGGATGGCTGCAGCACTTGACAGAAGCATTCACTCAGAAAATAAACTTTGAAGGAGTTATGAGGAGCTTGACAGAAGACATTACAGAACACAGTATCAGTCAGTACTGTTTTTTTATCACACTGCAGCCAGTGCTGGTCACATCTCTAAAAGCATACAGCAGAATTATAACCATACAGATATAGGAAGACTAGATACAAATTCTCTCATGGAAATGAGCTGAAGCAGAGTGTTTATATTGCAGAGGAGGGGGGATAATATACAGAATAAAAATTGTCACTGTGATGAAAGGAGCACATTATCTTGCAACAGAAGAACTTGAGGATCACCAACAAAAATGGAGGACTAAGTTCAAAATGAATTAAATGTTTTTCATGTAAAATTGGCAGCCTGGGGCACTAACTGACGTAGGACTTGCCAAGAGACACTGAAGATGCAAAAAGCAGTAACTAGATAAGGAGCATCCAGTTTTCTCAAACTTGTGAACCACTTGGCAAAGCCTGTTTGTGCCAAATGTCCACAAGACACATGCCACCATTTACTTCAGAGGATGGTGGAGACTAAAAGTGCCAGACAGTCCACAGCAAAGTTATGACAGCAGATGTTTCTCAGGTGCCTGTCTCAGGGCACACTGCCTTGGTCCCCTAGCTGGTCTGTGCACATCCCAGGGAGATCTAGGCATAGATCTAGATCTGTGCTGTTCTTAGCAGTCCACACTGGTTCACTTCCTTACTAAGATAAGTCTGGACTACCAAGCACAAAACTGCCACAAGAATTACTTACAAACCACATACAGATACCATTGGACTAGAGATTTTGATTCATACAAGAATGCTAAGTATTAAAAGAACAAGCAGAGGGGCTGCCATGGCCTTTAGAGCTTCAAATCCTTCCTTGCCCCAAGTCAGCCTTGATCTGCCAAAACCCTTCTTAACAGATATTTGTCCAAGTTCTTAAACTCCCCACTGGTAGGTCTACAAGCAGTATGTCACATTTAAATTCCCAGTGGTTAACCAGCTTGCCTTTGTGGAAGATATAAGGCTCACAGTAAAGACCAATGGAAATCAATTAGTGCTCAGTAAAATATGGGTGTCATATCATCCAAAAGCTTCTTTTAGCATAAGATCCATTAATGTGTAAACAACCATGATCAGTGCAGATCAACACCTGGCTTCCTGGCTGGGGTTGATGACTGGCTTCTCCAGTCATGGGATGTTCTTTGATGAATGCAGATTACTAAGGAGAGAGAGGATTCACCATCAGCCAGTGTTTCATCAGGTCCCATGGACTTCTGTATGTACATGTTCCTCAGATGGTCGAGGCCCTGATCTACTCCTACAGTGGGCAGGGCTTCATTCCCCCATCCCTACCATGACATTCAGGGATTCCAGAGATTTGGGAAGAGCAATTACAAGTGAAAACTGAGCAGGAAAAAAGTTGTTGAGTACCTCAGCCTTCTCCATTTTGGTCATCACCAACTCTCCATCTCATTTATTGGGGGAACAGATCCTGGCCATGAGGGCTGACATCCCAGAAACAACCTGTGTCCTGGGCTGATCCCCCAGCATAGACAGCATGTATGGGGGGGATTATTCCTGTTGCACTTCTCAGACCTCACCTGTGGTCCACAGTACAAGACAAATGTGGATCTGTTGGAGCAAGCCCAGAGGAGGCCACAGAGATGCTCTGAGGGCTGAAGCCCCTCTGCTCTGGAGATGGGCTGAGAGAGACAAGAGAGAAGAAAAGGCTCCAGGGAGATTTTCTTGCAGCCTTCCAGTACTTAAAGGGGGCTTGGAAGAAAGACAGAGAGAGACCTTTTACCAAGGCCTGTAAGACAGGACAAGGGACAACACTTTTAAACTGCTGTTTTAAAGAGGGTAGTTTTAGATTAGACCTAAGGAAGACATTTTTTACAATGAGGGAGGTGAAATGCTGGAACACAGCTAGGTGATCTGAGAAGGTCCCTTCCAACCCCTACCATTCTATCCCTCTGTGACCCACAGTGAATGAGCTTTGTACTTTCTCCTGCAACTGCTAAGATTGGCCCCTTTCCACACAGAGTGATCAGCCTGCCAGCCCATTCAGTTACTATGTGGTTGCCCCCACAATCTCAAGGAACAAACAAGAATAAAACCCCTCAAGTAACCTTCCACTATGTTCTCTCTCTATCATGAAGATGGAAAGCTTAAAAATCGGCAAGTAACATTTTAAAATCATTCCTCACTGGTCTCACAGCTGCAAACACAGCTCTTCTGTTCCATGTAGACACCACCTTTTAACTGTAAATTCTGCCGTTGCCATGAATCATAATATTTGCCAGGGGAAAATGACTGCTTTTAATCTTTAAAATTAATACATTTATAAATTTTCAATATCATACTTTGTTGGGCCTCGCAATTTCACCAAGTGAAGTCGAATTTCTTTCACATCACAGACTCATAAAACATTAAGGGGTTGGAGTGGACTTAAAGATCATCTAGTCCCTAAGTCCCTCTGCTCTGGGCAGGGACACCTCCCATTAGAGGAGGTCACTCCAGGCCTTATCCAGCCTGGCTCTGAGCACTGCCAGGGTCGAGGCATCCACAACCTTCCTGGGCAACATGTGCCAGCGTCCAACTACCTTCACAGTAAAAACTTCTTCCTAATATCGAACCTAAATTTCCCTCTTTCAATATGTACCCATTACTCCTTTTCCTATTACTGCAGTTACTGACAAAGAATCCCTCTCCAGCTCCCCTGCAGCCCCTTCAGACACTTCCACATAACCTTCTCTTCTCCAGACTGAAGAGTCCCAACTTTCTCAGTCTGACTCCATAGGGGAGTTGCTCTTCAAAAGCATAGTTGCAAATCAAAGGCCCATGCTGAAAAGTTTACATGATTTCCCACTTCAGTGCAGTAGCTGTGCCTGTAAATATAAAAATATATACCTGGTAAAATGTGTTTTCTTCTCTGCAGTTTAGGATCTCGAAAGGAGCTGAACTACCTTTAAACAAGTAATTTTAAGAAATTTACTCACAGGCAGCAAGTAAGTGTGCCAAATTTGGGGGTAAAAAAGGTAAAAAATACAATGTTGAATAGAATTTTACACTGACATTCTTGCAGCAGGCAAATTCTTCAGTGTAGCTAAGGCCTTCAAGCTAGCTAAGGCTAGTTCTGTTCAGGGAGAAATGCTTCTATCCCTTGCTTTGAGCTCTGATCACAGACAGACACAGACACCACCTCCACAGCAGTACAGAAAACAGAGAAGGCTACAGGACTCTAAGAGGCCAGAAAGGAAAGGATAGGAAGTTTGTCTCTCAAACTCTGAAACCTGTGAATGCAGAGTTTTTTTTAAAAATGGAAGGAAGACTAAAACAGCTTTCCATAAAATTCATGAGGTTCTTGTCCAGCACAAAGCTGCCAGGGCTCTCAAATACATCCAGGTACAGAAACGACAGTGTCATTGTCACTTCCACATCTACTCAGTGAATATTGAAAACAACTGACAAGGGCATCTCAGGCTGTCAATTCACACCTCACTTGACGACCACTGAGGAAATCAAACACACCTCACTTGATGACCTCTGAGGAACGTTCCCAGAACAGGACCTATTAGCCAGTGTTTGCATTATGAAAACACTGTGGAGAGTGTGCACAGTGCAACCTTGTGAGCTAGATGAAGAGGCACATCAACTGTAGATACCTGCTTGGTTCCATGTACCCAGGACATTTCTATATAAATACAAAACCTGGATAACTCCCCTGGTATAACACCCAAACTCTTGATCCTTCACAGTTTAAAATTAAGAACCATTCAATTCCTCCAGCTGCATCTTTCCAGAAAAGATAAGCACCTGGAATGCTGTTCAATTCAAGGAGAGACCACCAAATTCCAGGTGTTAGCCCAAGCACTCTGCTTGGAAACCACTGTGGCAGCACTGCACTGGGCGAGGAGATAGCGCCGGGTGATCAAGAGAACGGAATGTTAACATTAACATCTTCATCAAAAAACTGAAGGAGTTTTCATACACAAGCCCTTCCAATTCCAGTGAGAATTGTTATAACCTAGGCTGTTTATTTCCAAAGCAAAACAGTATGCATTTCTTCTACCACACCATTTACACTACCAGTGAGGTGACCAGTGTAGGCTGTGAAAGGTGAGACGTCATCAATCCAGGAGTGCCAAAAACAGTAGTCCCCTACAGGCATGCTGTGTACTGGCTGGGAAAACAGACAGGTAGCTACAGGTGGATATTCACAGTGGAAGCAACAAGAAGAATGTAACTAATGGTAGAAAATGAGGATGTGAGTGGCAGATTTGGGCACCTTATCATGGAGATGACCAATGCCCATCCAGCAAGAGCAGGTACTGAAGAAGTCTTCCTAGCTGGGAAAAGCTAATTTAAACCTGCACTGAGAAGCATGGGAACCCAACAGATCAACCACCTGACAAGGATTAATCATGTTTACTTGTGGCAAATGGAGTAATGAATTACCACAAAGAATACCTGCTATTACTACTATTCCTCCTCCTCTTACTAACTGCATCCTCCAGTCACTTCCTCTGAGCCACTCCACTCTGCCAGATCAGCATCTTCCTGCCTACACTAGCACAACCTACCACAGAAATAACTGGCTATTCAAATGACAAGTTTATGTCAGCAGCAGCAATCTTAGGTTTTATTTCACAACATATTATTTCCCATATGCCCAAAGGCAAACATTTTCCATCCCCAGTCCAAAGCAAGGACACATCCTTCCTGACTAAAACAGGTCACTTTTCAAAGAGCTGAAACCTACCTGAATCAGGCAAGGCAGCTGAACACCTGGAGTCACATCTGTGTAGACCAAGAGGAAGCAAGAAACTTATCCTGTGGATGGAGCAGGAGACCAGATATTATGTCATGATGAATTAGCAGGAGATGTTCTCATTGACCTTATGCAGGAACAGCTCTAAGACAGCAGGCTGAGGATGCATTTGGATCCAGCTCTGAAAAGAGAAAGTACATACTGGGTGAGAGGGAAATAACCTACAATAAAAATAACATTTCCTAGAACAGCATAAACTCATGTGACTCTTCATAAGCAGCACAACTTGAGGAAAAACAGAGCGGAGAGAAGAGCAAGAAAGGGAAGATGAGACTGACATAGCAGTTTGGGACTTCTCTGGAGACTGTGCACACAGATGCATGACCAGGCTGCCAGGACAGCAGTTTTGCCCAGGCATGGGCCCATCCATGTAGGCTCTTCTCCACAGGACCCAGCTTGTATTTGTGGAGTCTGGAAAGAACACAAAGGTTACTGCTTGCCTATAATCTGTCAACCTATTGAGCAGGCTCTGATAAGAACCACAGGGTGAGTAGGATTGGAGTGGACCCCTGGAATTTGCCTGTCCCAAGAAGCAAGGGTGTTGTCTTACACAGATGTTCTCAACCTTGGGAAAGCAGGCCAGTTTAGGAACATTAACCAAGTCAGCTTGCTTTCATCCTTAAAAAAATCAATTCCTTAAAGAACTCAAAATCCACTCCTACCAGAACACTCCAACATTTTATCAGGCACTGTTAGCTGCCCGAGTAGGTTAAGGAGTGTGGCAGACTGGAATAATTAATGATCCTACGGATTTAGGGCACAGTCAGGCAGCTTCAGTGTCTGCATGCTATGATAGCTCCCAAAGAAGACAAACCAGGCTAAGAAGGAAAAGGGACCTGTTCCATGGGAAGAGCTGAGGCAGCTGCACCTGCACATACAAAGCCCTGCTGCTCCTGACAGCTCTGTACTGTAGCTGATGAAGAAAAGCAGCATTACAGCAGAACAGGTGTGAGCACCAGCGCACAGAGCATTCTCAAGCATAAGCTCACACCTAGACATGCAAATAGAAACAACTGTTCAAAGAAGGGATAGGCAAGGAAGGGAAGTATGAGCACTGCACTGCCAGCCTGGGCAGTGCCAGGCAGCATGAGTAGAATGGATAACTCCAGCAGGGACAGGAGCAAGGCTCTGGATCTACTGGGGTCAAGAAAAGGGAAGAACAAAGGGCAAAAAAGAAGATACTGGTGAATTCTGCTGAAACAGAGCTGTAGTCAAGGAAGGACAGAGCCCAGGCACGCAGGGGCTGAGCCAAACACTGCAGTGGAGGCAGCGCAAGTGAGAAGGGAGAGTGCATGAGGTACAGAAAGGAACATTACTGCAGCACTGAGGAGAAGGAGGAGAGCAAAGGCTGAGTGTCCTCACCCTGCCTTAGGGGCAAGGCCGAGCTGCAAGTTCCTCCTTACAGAGAGCTCAGCTTGTTTGGTTGGTGGTGTCCCCGTGGAAAACAGCAGATCATTGATTGCTCCTGAGACAACACCAAGGAACTGGTTATTTTCAGGAGCTGCAGGACTTCCTTGGACGGGTGGTAGGGTGAAGTCAGTCTCTCCAAGAAGGGCAGTGCTGACAGCACCAGGCAAGGATAATGCACACTCTCCCAGATCATGCTAACTGGTGAATGATGTTGCTTGCTCCTCAGTCCCTCATTTCAATTGTAGCTCAGTTTCTCCCAGCAGCAGCTTGCACACAGGGATCCTCCACAGGCCACAGTGATGGAGGGAACAGAGAAGAGTTCAGGCTTCAGGGAACAGGAGGAGGGAAGGAGCAGCAATCTTCAGCAGCAAACTCCTGGTGCCAAAGTGAGATGGTTTGCATGTGTGGGAAGTCAGGAGATACTCCAGAAGGCCACGCAGAGCATCAGTGTCCCACAGACACGGATCTGTTAGTCCTGAGAGAGTATCTTGGATCATGTATCTCCCTCTGAAGACAGAACTGAGAGGCATCTTAGAGGCAGCAAGTCAAATACTCTCTCTCAAAAGCTGCCATCTCCTGTGTGAAGGGTGGTTGTTCCGGGAGCATCAGAGACAGCAGTCAGTTAGATGCAGGGCAGCGCTGGGCTGTCTCCAGGGACAGGGTGTTAGGAGGACCCTCCTCTGCAGAGGATGCACGGACCATGTCTGGGCAGGATGGGCAAATCCAGAAGAGTGATGGTGTGTCCCTCGGTAAAGTCAGTCCCTGCTAAAGGAGACTCTCCCGAGGGGGCCTGCAGCCCACATTCGGGAGCGGTACATGAGCACTGGGCTCCCCCTTTCTGCCTGCCTCTCCGAGCGAGCCGAGCTCCTGCAAGGCAGCGCAGCCGCCGGCGCTGGGCAGAGGACGCGGGGCCCGCGCTGGGACCCCCGGCGGGGGCTGCGCCGCCTCAAGCCGAGTCCGCGGGCAAGATCGGAGAGCGCGGCGGGCCAGGGTGTTCCAGCCGCGGCTCCGCGAGCGGCGGCGGCGGAGGAGGGAGGCACCGCCGGGCGGTACCGGCGGCGCAGGGGTCCGCCCGGACTCGGCCAGCCCTGCGGGCAGCGCTCGGGCGGGAGCAGCAGCGGCGCTGCCCGGGGTCCGAGCCCGGCCCTGGGGTCCCGCCGGCGTGGGCGTCCCGCAGATGCCCGGGGCCGGGCCGGGGGCCCGCCCGGCGCTCACCGTCCCGTCCATGCTCCGCTCCCGCCGCGGTCGGCCGCGTGCGGAGCGCCTGCGCGGCGCTGCGGAGAGCGGCCAGGGACCGTCTGTAAAGTGCATCCCGCCCGCCGCGCCGGGGGAGAGGGTCCTGCGCCGGGAGCCCGGCCCCGGCCGCGATGCTGCGGCGGGAGGGCGGCGCAGCCGCGGCCCCTGCCCCGCTCCCAGCCCCGCGGGGGCGGCGCGGCACGGAGCTCCTCCCGGGGACAGGTGGGTGCGGCGCCCGCGCCCTGCCACCTCCACGGGCTGCTCCGGCTCTGCCGCCTCGACGGAGCTCGAGAGAGGGACGGACTGGCTTTAGGTCCGCCGCCGCCAGGGTTCCCAGCCCCGCCGCCCCTCCTTCCGCCGCCACAGCCAGCCCCTTCTCTCCCCACCAGCGCCCCGCAGCACCGCCGGAGCCCCCTCCCTGCGGCAGCCCCCAGCCCCGCGCTCAGCGCCCCGCACTCACCGCCGCCCCCTGCCGCCCCCGCCGCCGCAGCCCCGCGCTCTCGCAGCGCTCCCGCCGCGCCGCAGCCGCCGCGCGCTCCCCAGCGCCGCCTGCCGGCCCCGCTCCGCATCGCCCCCGGGCCGCGGGGCCCGACGCAGAGCCCCCGCCCCGCCCGGCCCGGCCCGGCCCGGCCCCGGCCCCGGCACCGCCCGCCCGCCCCAGGGCCGGGAGCGCTCCCGACCGGTGCCGAGCGGGCTGCACCGGGAGGCGGTGAGAATTCCAGAGGTGATGGGGACTGGAGTAGCAGGATGAGAGAGCAAACAGGCCAGGGCAGCTCTGAGGCACGTCCAATCCTTCAAACTCAGAACCGGCCCGGAGCTGCGACCCACTGTCCGCGCGCTTTTCCTTGTGTTAAGGAGCTGGTGGCTCCCGGGAGGCTGAAGATGAAGGTACTGGGCCTGGCGGGCTAAGGGACTGTGGTGCGGTGTCAGTTGTAACAGGAAAAGGAAAATTGCTTCTTAAACACCCAGGGGGTGAGCTCTGCAACATGCACTTTGACAGAGCGATTAGACGGAAACCTCAGTGTGACTTGCCTAAGCCCTGCAGTCCATGGGGATGAGGGAAGCTCGGACAGAATGAGCACTGACAATGAATGCTTTGGAGTAATGCTCCAAGGAGCTGTGAGGAAGCAGTGAAAGGACTGAGCTCCACCTGCAAGGAGCCAAGCAAACCTGACAGCTTCACATGCTCAAAAACAGTGCAAGGCTAAAAGCCGAAGTAAAATATTGTAAAGATCACAAGGTGGATTTAAGTCTTAGTGGGTGTTTTTAAGGAGGGACTATACATATGCTTTTGGCTTTTTCACTACATGTTCTGTGTCACATTTTCAAGCTTTTTCCTACGGTTATTTGTACCAGCAAAACACTGTTGCAAATGCAAAATGAGCTTCTGTGGTATCTGTCACCAGAAAATTGCCCCGTTTGAGAATTCATGAGCAACGGGCCAGCATGCATGCTGAGAAGATAAGGTAAGTGCCCAGTACACGCAGGAAGGCGTTCATAATGAGACAGGGTGACTGCCTTGGCTGAGGTACAGGTCTAGGGAGTGGTGAGCCCTGGGACAGGGGGGCATGGAAGCATCTGGTGTAGTGGGGTTCAGGCCACGACTCCTGGCTTGAGACCAAGCTGGCAGCTGGCACCTGCACATGCTCTGCAGTGCTGTACAGAATATTTCACAATGGATGTGTGACAAGGCAATGCTCCAAGCCAAACAGAAGACAGCAAGCTCCTATGAAAAGAACTCTTTGTGCTGGAGTTGAGAGTGGAGGAGTACCCTGGGCAAGAATACCTTGCTGTAGCTGGGGAAACGTTAATGAGAGCATCCTGTCCTCTCTCTGCTCATCTGACCAACAGCAACTCCAGAACTTCTGCGAAGCAGTTTAGACCATCTGCAAGACCCGGGCTGCACTCTCCAGTGTGCTGGGAATTGGCTCTGCAGCACTTAGGGGTGAAGCAGCTTGTGAGCTGTGACCGAGTGGACGACCTGCCCAGACAGACCTGAACTGCTGGTCAGGTGTGCCCAGGGAGCAGAGGGGAGGCCACCCTGGGCACATCCCAAGGGAGATGGGCTACTCGTCCAGGTCATGTGGCAGAGGCACATCATTTATATTCTGGTCTTGGAGAAGGCTGATGGACACTATGATTAGATACAATATCCAAGTTCACAGTATCTGAGTTTGGGGGGTTTGGGGTTTTTTTAAGTACACTTGTTCATTTGGGATAGAGTAGCAGCTCTATCACAGATGAAAAGGTGGAGAGTCTATTTTTACCTGTTTCTTGATGTTAAAAATGCAGCTGGAACCAAAGTTTCTTGTGTTTGTGACATATACTACACATCTTTCTGTAGGATCAACAGATTATTCCAACAGGATATGTCAGCCAGTCTAAAACATGCAATGGATGAAATTACCTTCACAACAGAAGACAAGGAAGAAAAATATCCATTGCTGTGGACCTCAAAGAAAGTGAAGTATACACAAAAGTAAACACACCCAGGGCATGCTGGGGAAAGCAGAGACATCACATAAGGGTGTGCATTTCTTCAGGGCTACAGGATCAAACCTGAGAATCATGGTAATTTATCTTCCTGGCCAGTACATGACCCCACTGCAATACACAGACTCGGTATCATGATCCTCACATAGTGCATAATTTCTGGCTGAAATAAAGTGCATCCTTAAAAAAAGATCTAGTCTTTTTTAGCCCAAGAGACAAAAATGGTGGCACAGAGTCAAATCATAAGCACACCTGACTGATTTACCCTCTCCCTGACAGTGGCCAACACTGTCTGCCTAGAAAAAAATCACTAAAACAGGGTAGACAAAGAGTGCTCCCTCCCTGGCAGCTCTCCTAACACTTACAGATTTGTAATTGAGAGACCTGCTGTGCCAGAGGTTTTGGCTTTGTATTTTAACAGCCTTTGATAGATTTCTCTTTTGCAAATTTCATCCACTGTATAGTGACAGTCATGAAATTTAAGACCATGAAGGACTTACTCTACCCACTTACATTTGACAACTAATTTCACACTTGCCTCCAATGATCTCTGTTACACAAACCAAGTAAATTGTAGCACATGGGAAAAGTTACCACTGTAATTCCACTAGCTACTCACTTTCAGCACTGAAAGCATGTGCCTGTTTTCCTTTGGAATTAAATCTGCTGCAGTCATGCCTTACAACTAAGGCATTTAGTTGTCCATGCCTGGACAACTAAAAACTGCTTTAGCATCCAGTGTTTTCACTTGGTACACGTACTCACACACCCTAATCAGATCACTCACAACTTTCTAAGGGTTCATAGAACCATAGGAAGGTTTGGGTTGGGAGGGACTTTTAAAGGCCATCTAGTCCCACCCCACTATAGACAAGGACATTTCCAACTCATAATAATGTCACTCCAAGTCCCGTTCAACCTCGCCTCAGAGACCTCCATGGATGAGGTTCTTTGGGCAACCTCTGCCAGTGCTTTCCAGCCTCATTTTAAAAATGGTCTTTCATCTAGTCTGCATCTACCCTCTTTTAGTTTAAAACTGTTAAACCTGTTTAAATTACTTTAAACCCAGTTTAAAGTCATTACCCCTTGTCTTACAAGAGTTCTGCATCTCGCATTGTAAAATACTTCTTACAATCTTGAGGTAAGTTTTGTGAACCTCAAACGTTCTTCTTTGTTCCCTAGAAGCCTTAGAAATAGGCTGTGTGCTATGCCACCAGGGCCCTTCTTGCTGTCTGACATCAACAGCATCTGCTTCCCCCAGACTGTCTACCTGTAAAGATTTGTTATATCATGTCTAAATCTGTACTTTATAGGGCTGGGACAGAGCTGGGATATTAGTGTCTGAAACAGTGACTCCAAGAAAAATGAAGCTGCTTGCACTTTAATGCAGTCAATTTCCTTACAGACTTACCTTTTTTTAACATGCAGTCCACTCTGGAGGAGTAATACACCATCTTCCCCAAATGTAAGTTTGCATTTGACAAAATGTTCTAAGACAAAAGTCTCTATGAAGGGCCTTACTCTGCTACACACTCTTCTTCACTATTATCCTCTCTTCATGACTTTTTTGCATATTTTTACATATCTGATTTTATTTGTAGAGATCTTATATTTGTTTCCAAATAATCAATTAAGTGTCAAACAACACTGGCTGGAGAACTGTCCCTCAGAGAAAAACCAGAATCCCCAGCTTATGGATTGGGCAGTTTGCTGGCAGTATTTCCTGCCTTTCCTTTCCCACAGAGCTGGATTGTAAAAATAAAAGAAGAACCAGCTTTCCTCAGCCTTCTCCCAAGATACAAGAGGCTCTTAAGAATTTTAAGTTCTGTGTAGCATTGTATCATCATCTGACATACCCTGAAACAAGCAGGGACTTGCCAACAGCATTCCTGGCTTTTGGGTTACATCCATCACATCTCACTATCCTGTTGCCCATGATTCTCTTTCTTCTCTAATGAGGACTCACTAATGATTCTTGCTTGCCCTATGTAATTTCAAACCCTTTCCTTTAGCAGATTGTTTTACATCCCAGACATCCTCACCTGTCACATCCTCTACAGCTCTCAGTGAGCAATTCCTGCATCTCTCCCAGCTTAATGCTCAGGTTGGTGCATGACACCAGCTGTGTCCCTGTGCAGATCTGCTGCTTGCTTAGCTTCTTACAGCACCCAGTGTCCTCTGCCAGTGCTTCCAGATGTGTAATGTAGAACAATGATCCAAGGAATTCTCCTTGGATATTACACTGTACTGAAACCTGCAATTGCAAGCTCTGTATCCTTGCTGACACTGGGAAGTTCTTTTTCATGCACCAGAATCTCTTTTGCATTCAAGATGAGCACACCATCCCCAAGGTGAGCAGCACTGGAGTTTTCACTCTGTCCATCTCTGCCGTGGGACGTGATCCCACCTGGCAGTGGCTGCATCCCAAGGAGATGTTAACCTGAGGACACGTAGGCCTGTGCTGCTCACAGAGCAACCGTCAGACCTGGCTTTGCTGCACAAACCCCTCGCCCACCAGACAGTCTCAGCCAGTTCATCATACAGAAATGCCCGTGGGCAGCTCTTGGTCATGCCCAGCCATTCTGCCACTCACGTGGCCTGGCTTTTGTCTAACAGTGAGGCAAGAAATTCTCATTCAAGCATCCTTTCTGTGTGACAGCAGGAATGAGGAACAGAGTCGTTTTCTTGCACTCTTATAATGGCTCTAATTGCAAAAAAGGGAGAACCAGCTCCACAGGTGGGGTCTGCAGAGCACATTGGGGGTGGATCAGAGGCCCACTTGGGGCTCCCCACATCTAAAGGGTATGAAATGATGTACACTATTCTTTTGTGTTTGCTCCAACACATTATATTTTAAATAGCATACTACACAGCCCAAGTCCCTTTCCTACTTGGATTGTAATGGATCAGGACCTCCTCATGCAGAACAACCCTCGTAATAATAAAAGGTTTCCCAGGTAATTGCCTTTCTCCTCATTCTCTGAATGTGTGCTTAGAAGCTGCATATAGGCAAAGCTTTATAAAATAAGGGCCTTGTTAACCTTGTAAAATCATGGCTCAGACCTGCTACTTTGGCTAAGTAGAAGAGGACTGTGGGAAAGTGACTCATCTGAATTGGAGGTAGAAAAACAAGTTATATAACCATTACGTGCTCACATTGTGGTGAATGCTGGTTAGCTGAATTACATTTGCTACGCTAAAATGGAATGTAACTGATAACAGCCCAACTACTTAAAAAGGCCTGGTTTTTGCAATAAAGGGCTCTCCTTTGCACCTGCCTGGGGACCCTGCATTGCTCTGCTTCATTCACTTAGCAACAAGCACACATCCCCATAAGGCACTGCAAACATCTGTGATCTTCCCATGTAAATGTAACTGAGACATGCCTTACTTAAATAAGGAAATCTGAAATTTCCATCCAATTTGAACCAATGTTCTTGACTTTGAATACTTCTTTCAAGCTTTTCTAATTTTTCAGCATGTCTTTTATTGCCCACACCAGACATTCACCTTGCTCACCTCATGAGATGAGGGTAGCAAATACCTCTCTCCTTCAGCAGTGACCCTGCAGCGATGAACAGGGTCAGTCACGCTTGCCAGCTTATCACATAAATTCACAAGCTCACATCAGGGCTTTGATTCCTGGGATGTTGCTGGAGAAATGATGCTGGAAAGCTGAAAAAGCAAAAGGATTAGTGGGGTCCTGGTGGATACCTAGCTAAACATAAACCAGCAGCACTCCCTTGGAACAAAGGTGGCAAACAGCATCCTGGGCCACAGCAGCAGGCCTGTGGCCAGCAGGTCAAGGACAATGACCTGTCTCCTCAGCACAAGTGAGACATGCCAGGAGTGCTGTGTCCAGTCTGGGCTTCCCAATACAAAACAGACACAGACACACTGGAGTTAGTCCAGTAAAGGGATGTGGAAATGTTAAGTAATGGGACCTGGGACCGTTTTGTCTGGAGAACAGGCTCAGGACAGTGTCATCTGTGCATGTGTCAGTAATGGGAAAGTGTAAGGAAGACAAACAGCTGCTGCTCAGTGGCGTCCTGTGATGCTGAGAGAAGCAATGGGCACAAATTAAAATGCAAAACATTTCATTTATACAGGAGAAAGAAGTTTTGAACTGTAACTGTTACTATCCACTCTACTGCTGGGAGTCTCCATCCCCAAGATATTTAAACTGGAACCACTCTGCACCTCTGAAGAGCCAAAACCACCAAAGTGAAAGCAGTTGAATAGCTTTGTCTAGCTAACCCAGACAAGCTGTGTTTATGCCTCTTGAAAAAGTGAAATGCATAAACACACAGAAGGGTACAGCAACAGCCCTGAGAATAGCACAGTCAAGGTAACTTTGTCCAAGCACACAGCTCATACTCATTGTCTCCCTGCACTGCGCAGCATAATTACATAGCTTTAAGTAAGGTCCATTCTACAACTTGTTTACCTCCCTCATCCCAGAGGCTGCACAGTTTACAAGTGACAACATTACTCTGCCTGGAAAGAAAATTAAATTTATTTTAAAAAACCCCAAAAACAAACCAAACCCCCTTTACTGAAACAGCCTCATTCCATAGCCCATGTGCCTCAGGGTCTGGGAAAGGCTTCCTCCTCCCTTGACCTCACGTAGCCTTCACCCATGGCAAGGCTGGGAAGGGGATGGAAAGTGCTCAGTGTTAAGGTGCTGAGAAGCTCTTGATGTTTCTCATCTCTCAAGTGCTGTTGGCCTGTTCCTGCTCAAAGAGGGCCATGGCTAGATGTGAGCGGGATGCAAGTCCTTCCAAATTACTGAGTACACAGCGGTGGTACAGCTCCTCACTGAGCCGGGGATTGCAGCTCCTCAGTGTGTATTTCTGCACTAGCCCCGGCTCCACAGCTCTGAACAGGTGCAGGCCAGAATAGTGGAGGAAGACATCAAATATCTCCATGCTCTCCAGCACCTCATCTCGGTCCAGGATATCAGCTGCGAGCTTGGTACGTGCTGTCATATAGTCAGAATTATAAAAGCAGGCCTCAGCAAAGGAATGTCTGTCAAAATGCCCATCTCTCAGGAAGTCAGTGTTGGAGGATGCTGTCTGCTCACCACGGTACACCAGCGCAGGGTTGAACTCCTGGAAGTGCACAGGGAAGAAGACTTGCCAATTGCTGATGGCATTCATGCGGCAGCGGTTCAGAAACTCCATGTTGATTTCTGTCCAGACACTGGCCAAGAAAAACAGTGTGTCCACAGGGTGCTTCTTTGAGACTATATCCATGAGCTTTACTTGCGATGGCACCTCTGTTTTAACACTAATCCACGGGATTTTAACGTCTGCATAGCGTTTCTCTAGCTCTCCTACCATGGCTTTGACTCCAGCAAAAACATCCACCTGACCAACTCTCTGGGCATCGTAGGGATGGTAGATAAAAAGCAAAGTCAGCAAGGCATTATCATGTGTGTCCAGTGTGTTCATAGCAAACATATCCAGGAAATTTGCTACAAAATCCAGGTCCTGCACTGTCAAGGGAAGCACCAATTGCACCCGTGTGGCCTCTGTCACATATGGCATGGGAATAATTTCCACCTTACTTAAGGGTCGGACCAAGCTGACTCGCTTGGCCAGAACATGACTGTGCCCCTTCTGGGTGGCAGCCTCCAGGAGCAGGTCCAGGGTGTATTCCATGCCCCGCGTGGGGTCGAAGCGCCGGTAGCCGTTCAGCAGCTGCCGCTTGCTGAAGCGGAGCAGGGGCTGATAGAGACGGTTCAGCTGCTCCACTGCAGACTCAATGATTTCACTGACGTCTGCCTTGCTGGCTCCAGAGAGCTCACACTTCGGGGAGCCGTCAGGACAGGAGAACAGGTGCTGTTCCGTGAAGTAGTCCCAGCTGATCACCTCAAAACGAGACTTTGGAAGGAATGGGGCATTAATGCCCACAGGCCAGGTCACACCTGCCTCACCTGCAGGGGTCAGTGCTGTCAGGTTCCTGATCTGCATCTGTGCAAAGAGAGAGCACAAACTGATCGCCACTATGTTCTCAAAGAGATCTAGGCCAGCTCCTCCCCAGGCCCACCTCCCCACCTACAACTGTACATGGGCAGTGTCACACCAGGAGTTTTGGGTAACGTGGTGTCAGAAGTTCTGTTTCTGAGACAAGGGACTGTAGCCTGTGTCTGACTGACAGCTGGCCACAAACACAAGCAATGATCTTCCTCCAGTGTGCTGAAAATGAAGGAAATCTTCTGTTTGGTCAAGGAGTTTTTGCAGGCAGCCCTCACCACGTACCTGGAGGTCCTGGATCTCCTGATAGACTCTGTCCAGCTGGATCCTGCTGAACTGCTTGTGCAGCCGGTACATCAGGGTCATGTCAGAAACAGGGTGCACTGCAAGAGCTGCTTGGAAGTCCTCTTCTTCCTCCTTCTCCGGTTCAGTATTCTTGGCTAGTTCATAAGTGCGATAATGCTGGCCCTGAAGCAGACAAAAGCAGAAAGACTGGCATGGAACTTGAGTTCATAGAGCAGCTTTTCCTCACCCCATACACACGTCTGTCCCTCCTTTCATACTGACTGCAGTACCCAGAAAAAAAGGGGGTAAGTTGTCCCTCCCACCCTGCACTGCATTCCCACTTGCTTCTCAGTACCAACATATCCTCTATAGTGCCTTCAGAAACCTTTGAATCAGCCCTGCTAGTAAGGCTGAAAATTAAATCCTGTGTGTGCTCTCTCCCTCACCATCCCAGCTGTGATTCTGGGCCCCCCCGCCAACACTGCCATAGCACAGAGCCCTTCCTTCCTCTGCAACTCACAGCAGCAGCTCACAAAAAAGCCTCTTGGCTATGCAGCAGAGAACGAATCAGATTCTGGGCTCTGTCAGGCGCAGCTAACACAAAACCTGAGCAGGGAGGTAGTACCTGGAGCTGGGAAACACAAGTGATGCCAAGGAAATCAATGATGCAACGACCTAGCCACTCATCTGGGCGCACACTGAGGATCTCATTGCGACAGCTGTCCAGGTGTGGGTGGAGCTTAAGCAAGAGGCTCCGGGACAGCAGGTAGCCAAAGCCCCCGTGACAGTAGCGAGCCTGCTCATCTCCCCCGATGAACTCCTCCGCTCGCCCCAGGTACACGTCTTGGTTAATACTCAGGTGTGTCACCAGAGCCTTGACCTGCTCAGCTTGGGCATAGGTGTCATCCTGCATGATGTAGAACCAGTCATAGTCAGAACCAAAATGTTGATGGATATAGTTCATGGTCTCATACATGAGCCAAATGGGCCTCTCGTCGCCGTGGGCCACCAGCGCCATGCCATGGGGCACCTTGGCGCTGCGCAGCCCGGTGAAGTACAGCAGGCGTGGGAAGTGGTGGGCCACTGTCTTGTTCACTGCCACGGCCAACGTGCTCAGTGTGGCCTTGGAGGTCAGCACACCCACAAACAGTCTCTCATGGAATCCCAATTCTGTCTGAATGTAGCGAGTCCTGTAAAGGAAGTACATACCTACATGACAAACAGCTGGAGGAGAAAAAAAATCAAAGAACTATGGTAACTTGGGAGAAATCATTAAATGCTGGAATCTACCCAGGGCAAAAAAGTCAAG
Source organism: Motacilla alba alba (assembly GCF_015832195.1). Taxonomy (NCBI): domain Eukaryota; kingdom Metazoa; phylum Chordata; class Aves; order Passeriformes; family Motacillidae; genus Motacilla; species Motacilla alba. The sequence continues at coordinate 127,038 of NC_052017.1, forward strand.
CCTAGTCATAAAGGTTTAAGAGAAACTCACTAGTGAAAATCCCAAAACACTTGCTTCTTTCAAGGTAGTTACAACCTTACATTATCCATCTGAGCTAGAAAACTGTGCCAGTGCAATTAAAATTAAAATACCACAGAGCAAACCACTTGGAGCTTAGTACACAGTGCAGCTTAGCAGGTAGGCTCAACAAAAACACAGGAATGATTGTTGAGGAGTCTCTAGTGCTGGTAGCTGAGGTGTGCTGGGGAACACCAGCTGCACGTAGGGCCCTGGGTGCTGGGAGATCACTGAAGACCCAGGCCATGAGCCAGCAGTGGGTGGTGGTCTCTGGCCTCACAAAAGCACAAAGCCCTGCAGGACCCAGTGAACAGTGAGAAGACTCCAGATCAAAAACCACCATTGCACATGCACCACTGCCCCACCGAGGGGCACATGAGGAAACACGTGAAGAGAATACACAGACTGTGAGGGGACAAAAGTCCAGGGCCCCTTTGTTCAGGGTCCCTCTGCAGAGGCACCACCCTGAGCTGTTTTGATGTTGCGACACCAGAAGTGAAATACTAAGAGACACCAAAGAGACTCTGCTACAGGAAACCTGGGGCCAAGGAAACTGCTCTGGCAGCATGGGCCTGGTGTGTGGAAGGAGCTGAGCAAGGCACCTCTTGGGTCACCAGAGCTGTAGCTGCAAAGGAGCATCATTCTCTGCAGGGACAGTGTGATACCAGAGTGGCTCCGGGATGTTCAGGCAGGAAAATTTCCTTAATCCATACACTACGATTAATTGACCAGAATTTTCCTAACAAGTAGACCAGTTAAAACAAGTTTTGAAGAATAATTTAACATGTTTTATTAAACATGAGTAACAAAACAATCCCCGCATCCCAGAATGGTTTGGGGCAGAAGAGACCTTCAACATCATCTAGTTCCAACATCCTGACACAGGCAGAGACATCTTCCACTAGACCAGGGTACTCCAAGCCCTGTCCAGCCTGGCCAGGGACACTCCCAGGGATGGGACAGCCACAGCCTCTCTGGGTAACCTGTGCCAGTGCTTTGCCATCCACACAGGAAAAACTCTCTCCCTAATATATCTAATCTAAACATACTGCCCTTCAGTGTGAAGTCGTGCCCCCTTGTCCTGTCACTCCACGTCCTTGTTAAACAGTCTCTCTCCATCCTTGGCTGCTCCCCCTGCAGTACTGTAAGGCTGCAGCTAGCTCACTGCAAAGCTTCTTTCCTCCAGACTGAACAATTCAAATTCTCTCAGCCTTTCCTCCACTCCTCCAATCATCCTGGTGGCCTCCTCTGGATTCACTCCAACAAGCTGACGTTCTTTTTGTGTTGGGGACCCAGGGCTGGATGCTGCATTGCAGGTGGGGTCTCACCTGAGCAGGGCAGAATCACTCTCCCTGTACTGAGAAGAAATATTCTCACTCTTCTTGGGCAATTTTGCTGCCTTTATTCCCCTCAGGCTAATTTCCTGAACACATCTCCTGCATCCCTTAAGGCAACAATCTTGGGGGTTGCCTTGGTGCACCACACTCTTACCACACAAGTTATTTCAAACAGCAAATTTCATCTTGAGCCTGAATATTTGCTAGAAGAAAATCCAGGCCAGAAAAAGCATGCCTTACCTGAGCACTTTTTTGTAAGGCTTGTTGGGGTCTCTGTAATACGGCACAATGCGGGGCCTGAAGTCCTCGTGGCCCGGGCCCGGCCTCCCGTCCGCTGCCTCGGGCGGAGCCCCGCGGGCGGGCGGCGCGGGCGGGCCCGGTGCCAGGCAGCGCTCCTCAGCCGCGCCGTGGCTCCAGGAGGCGCGCAGGAGGCTCAGGCTGCAGCCCAGGGACAGCCCGAGCAGGAGCGGCAGCGCGGGCCGCAGCGCGCCCAGGACCGCGCCCAGGCGCATCGCGGCAGCTACGGCCAGGCCGAGCGCACGGGGCAGCCGCAGGGCATGGCGGGCTCGGGGCGCTCGGGCGGCAGCGGCGCCGCGGGACGGCGGCCCCAGGGCTCTGTTACCCGCAGGCCGGTGACAGGGCGGAGGGCGGGCCGGAGCTCCGGGCCGGGGGCGCGGGGAGTGACGGCGGCCTCAGCCGGGGCGCGCTCCGCCGCTGCCACCTCACCTGCCGCATCGCCCCGCGCGCTTCCGCTTCCGCCCCGCTCTGGCTGGGGCCCGGCGGCCGCTCTGGCCCGCGCCGCCGACACCTCTATGGTAACCTGCGGGGGCGGGGCCGGGCCGGCGCGCGGCATGCCGGGAGGCGCGGCGGCCGCGCGGACGGCGCTCCCCAGGGCCGCGCACCGCCCGGCGCCGGTGACGATCCGCGCTGCGATTGGCCGGCGCGCCGAGGGGGCGGGGCGCTCGCACGCGGTCGCGGCGGGGCTGTTGCGACAGAAGGAAAGCGCGAGCGGCCGGTGCGGGCGGGCCCGGGGAGCCGAGAGCGGGGAGCAGCGGGGCCGGGCCGGGCCGGGGTGGGCGGTGAGGTGCGGCGCGGGCAGCCCGGCAGGCGGGCGGGAACCCTCGGCAGGAGCCGGCGGCGCCGTGTGCTCCGGGCCGGGCAGCAGAGGCGGGGCGACCCGGGCCGGGCCGGATCGGCGCGGCCTAACGGCGCCTGTCGCCCCCTCTGGCGTAGCTCCCACCCGTGCCATGCCCTCCGACCTGGCCAAGAAGAAGGCGGCCAAGAAGAAGGAGGCGGCCAAGGCCCGGCAGCGGCCGCGCCGGGTCGCGGACGAGAACGGTGATGCCGGGACGGAGCCGCAGGAAGTCCGGCCCCCGGAGGCCAACGGGACGGTGCTGCCAGGTGAGAAGCCGGCCGGTCCTGTGTCTGCCCCGCGTGTCCCAGGGCGGGGGGCCTGGCCGGCTCGTTCCGGCGGCCCGTGTGCGCTCGGCTGTGTCCCGGGTGGGCGAACCGCGACATTGATGTTGTGATGAAACGCCTCGGGCATGGGTTGCGCGGAACCGGGCGGCTGCAGTAGCTGCCGTCGGCACCGCTCTGCCCTGAGGCAGCAGGACCGCCGCGGGCCCTGGGGGCTCCGCATGGGCCATGTGTGAAGGATGCCCGTTGGCCCTCGCTTGGGGCACAGCAGTGTGAAGATGGAGGGAGCTGATGGTGCTTTCCCCCCTCTCGGACACTGTCCCTACCTTCTGCTGCTTGATGCTCAGACCTGTTTGGGGTTTCTTGGGTTTTCGTTTCGTTTGGAGTTTTCTTTCCTGCTGCAGAAATCGCTGTAGCGTCTGAATTAATTCTCCTACTGCTATTTGCTGTGACTCTCTGCTCACCTGTTTCTCTGAGGCGTACCTGGTTTGTAGAAACTAAGCGCCTGCCTCTGAGAGAAGCTCTGTGCCTGTTAGAGAGAGAGGCTTTGCCGCAGGGAGCTGCTGGTCCTAGAGGAATAGCGCTGGTAGCGCTCACAGAGTTTATTCCGGGGCCTTCCTGCAGCTGAGCGGGCTGCCGCGGTGCGCGGGGCTCGGTGCGCGGGGCTCGGTGCGCGGGGCTCGGTGCGCGGGGCTCGGTGCGCGGTGCGCGGGGCTCGGTGCGCGGGGCTCGGGGCTCGGTGCGCGGGGCTCGGTGCGCGGGGCTGGGGGCTCGGTGCGCGGGGCTGGGGGCTCGGTGCTCGGGGCTCGGTGCGCGGGGCTGGGGGCTCGGTGCTCGGGGCTCGGTGCTCGGGGCTCGGTGCTCGGGGCTCGGTGCTCGGTGCTCCGGGCTCGGTGCGCGGGGCTCGGTGCTCGGGCTCGGTGCTCGGTGCTCGGGCTCGGTTCGCGGGGCTGGGGGCTCGGTTCGCGGGGCTGGGGGCTCGGTGCGCGGGGCTGGGGGCTCGGTGCTCGGGCTCGGTGCTCGGTGCTCGGGCTCGGTTCGCGGTGCCGCCGCCGAGGGGCCGCTCCCGCCCGGGCTCGCGAGGCCGCGGCGCGCGGGGGCCGCCGGCCCGAGCCGCCCAATCGCCGGCCTCCGCCGGCTCATTTGCATACCGGCTCGCTATTGGTGCCGCGCGGCGGGGGCGCGGCGCGCAGGCTCTCGGGAGCGGCCCGGCGCGCCGTGCTGGGGGGGCTGCGGCGCCGGGACCGGGGCTCCACCGTCCCTGCGGCTCCCTTCCGCCTCAGGAGAGCGTTCTGTGTGGGTCAGTACCGGCGTGTTTCTCGCCGAGCTGTTTACGCATCGGGGTAACACACCCGGTTTTGCTCACCTGTTTCATTCTTAGTTGTCGCTGCTCTATGGCATTGCCCAAAGAGGTCCTGTATCAGTGCCAATGACAGTTTTTGCTCCTCGGCTAAGGCACATTTGCCATGGTGTTAATAGTGATTTTGCAGAGTGAGTGATTTTGCCAGGAGTGCTGGATGCTGACAACCAGGGTGTCATTCTGCACTGGCACAATCAGAAATCAGGTCTGCCTGCCAGGATCCCCAGTGCCATTGGCTGCTTCAAAGGGCACATCTCTCACTGAGGAGTGAAGTTGGCCTGTGACAGAAGGTCAGCATGACAGGAAGGATGTCAGTGAGTCCCTGGCACAGGCAGCCCAGAGAAGCTGTGGTTGCCCCATTCACAGAAGTGTTCAAGGCCAGGTTGGAAGGGGCTTGGAGCAGGCTGCTCTGGTGCAAGGTGTCCCTACCCATGGCACCAGGTTTGGAATTAAATGCTCTGGAAGATGTAACCCAAACCCTTTTAGGATTCTCCCATTCTATGATTTTCTTGTACTGTAGGAGGAAAAGTAGAAGGAACATGCAGATGGGCATTGTAGCTTGTCAGAAAATTAGTAGGGGCTGTTTTAATGCTGCTGCTGCTTCTCTGATCTCAGCTTTCCCTTTGTTTGTTTTCTAGTCAATTCATTTTCTGGCCAAGCCTTTTCTTACACTGCAGGCAGTACTTTGTACGCTCTATTCCTAGTCTAGTCTTTCCTTCATGTGGGGTTAGTCCCATCACATTCAGAAAACGGCTCACTGTTGTGGCTGCTCAGTTAGTTCTGATGGTCCTGTTTTGCTTAGATGACATTTAGATATTTAGCTGGAAGTTCCTACCATATGTATCCTCCTGCTAAGCCGAAAAGCTGAGTCTCATTGCATCCTGGTCTCCTCAGCTCTTCTGTAGAAATGGGAGTTGTTTTTGTGGTCCTGGGCCTTTTGGTGCAGGGCTTCTGGCTTCCCTTGAGTTTGTAAATCAGTAACACTTCTGGTCTTCTCTACATGTAGAGGTGGATGCTCTTACAAAGGAGCTGGAGGATTTTGAGTTAAAGAAAGCTGCTGCCCGAGCCGTGACAGGAGTGCTGGCGTCCCACCCCAACAGCACTGATGTGCATATCATCAACCTCTCACTGACCTTCCATGGCCAGGAGCTGCTGAGTGACACCAAACTGGAGCTGAACTCTGGGAGGCGCTATGGCCTGATTGGACTCAATGGGATTGGTAAGCTGAGGGGAAGCAGTGTGCCTCCCTGGAACTCAGTAAAAGTGTCTCTGCTGAGAAGCTGGGCAGGTGCAGGTGGGAAGTGCTGGCAGCCAGAAGGAGGGCTGTTAGGCAGATATGGCTGGGACCCAGCAGTGTCTGTTCTCCCATATCTCTGCCCAGGAGAGGAATTAATAGGATTGCTGATAGAGGTCGGAGATTGTGTTCTAGATTTGGACTGTGCTTTGATCTTGTTTCTATGGAGAGTTGGGTGAGTTGTCTGGGATCTGTTAATCTGCCTGATTCCTGTTTGCCTGATTAGCTTAGTAGAGACAGTAAACCCAGTGCTGATGGTGTTGGTCAGAGAACTTGTACTGTATGGAGAAGCAGAAAACGTGTGGTTTGGCCTGACTAGGAAAACAACTGGACAGTCCCTGGAGAAAGTGATGCTGCATTGAGAGATGCAAAGTATGGGTGTGATTAGAGAGGTGCTAGTAAGAGTGACCATCTTGTTTAAATTTCAGGAAAACCCAGGTTATTTAGAGATGAGTGCATTACTTTCCTCTATGTTAGAAGTCTTCAGAATCTGGGATCCTGATACCAGCTGGACAGCAGAACTACAACAGAGATAAAATTTCCCAAATCTGGGCGAGGGCTGAAGTGCAGTGGTTTCCAAAAAGCTTCTTCATGTCTCAGTCCTGTCTTTGGGGTGGTGAGCCTTAGCTAGGAGGGCGGCCTGTCCTACCAAGGCACTGGGCTCTGCTGTGCCTCCAGTTCTTCCGGTCTCTTTGGAAAAAATTCCCCAGGATTTTCTGAGGTTGGAAAGGGAGAGAATCACAGTGGGATCTGAGTGTATCTCACTGAATCCAGCAATTAATTGTCTGCACACAGGGAAATCCATGCTTTTGTCAGCTATTGGGAAGAGAGAAGTGCCCATCCCAGAGCACATTGACATCTATCACCTGACCCGAGAGATGCCTCCCAGTGACAAGACCCCTCTGCAGTGTGTGATGGAGGTGGATACAGAGAGGGCCATGCTGGAGCGAGAAGCGGAGCGTTTAGCTCATGAAGACGGTAAAGCTTCTCAGAGTCCCAAGGGACATTTCCTCTCTTTCCTTCCCTACCAAAGAAAATTGGGGTGCCTTGGGGAAGTTTTCACATGTTGTGGTACCCGTTTCCCCCAGCTGCCCTGTACTAAGGGGCAGAGATGGCACTTCTTTGGATGAATTATTCCATGCAGCATCTTAGAAAGCGTCTCAGGCTTGGATGTGGAGGGGGCTGAATAGGAGTAAAGCAGAAGGGCTGTGAGGTTTCCCAGCTGTGCAGCAGTGCAGCTGAGAGCCCTTTGTGGCAGACGTGCTGACCGGCAGGCTCTCTTTCAGCGGAATGTGAGAAACTCTTGGAGTTATATGAACGCCTGGAGGAGCTGGATGCTGATAAGGCAGAAGCACGGGCCTCACGTATCCTTCACGGCTTGGGGTTCACGCCAGCCATGCAGAGGAAGAAGCTGAAGGACTTTAGTGGGGGCTGGCGAATGAGGGTGGCTCTTGCCAGGTGAGTGGAATAGTGCTGCCTGTGAGAACACGTGCCTGCTTGTGACTGCAGAGTCACAGACAGTTCTAAGAACTTGGAGCAGGTTGAGAGGCTTTGGGTTACCTACGCTTACCCCATGCTGTCATCTCCCCTGTCCTTGCAGAGCACTCTTCATTCGGCCTTTTATGCTGCTGCTCGATGAGCCCACAAACCACCTTGACCTGGATGCCTGTGTGTGGTTGGAGGAAGAGCTGAAAACGTAAGCATGGAGGAGTTTGCTGCTTCTGTCGGTTGTACTTTTCTGCTTGTCAGCATGTGAGCATGAACATCTTGTCAGCATGTAAGCAAGTTCTGCAGGAGTAACTGTATAGTTCTTGTGGGAGCATAACTGTGTTGCAGTACCAGTGGCACCTGCTTGCTGCTATGTGAGATTCTTTGATTCAAGGGTAAGGAATTCAATTCAATTCCCTGTCTCCCTGGCACTGAAGAAATGAGAAATCCTGGGTTGTACTCCCAGGTTAAAGGTGCTTCCTTGAAAGCCAGGAGCAGGCCTTGGCAGCCTGTGTACCAGCATTTTGTACTGCACGAATAGTATGAGCTTTCCAGACCTGGCTCTCAGCTCATCTTCCTCCCCACCATTTCTCTGTTTTCACAGAACTGTAGTACCTGAGTGTGTTGGTTTCAGCTTTTGCTAGTGTGTGAGGTGCTTGGTTTTCATAACAAAGGTAAAATGTTAAGGTGTAGGGCAAAAAGCTTAGGAACAGTAAGGAAGCTCAGGTTATGGGGTGTGCATTAAAGGAACTGTGTTGTGAGAAGGGCTTTGCCTTTGCAGAGGTTTTCCCATCAGCTCTGTCAGTTGAACCTTGTGCATCCTTGCTTTAGAAGTGAGGTGCTTTAGAAAAGAACTTTGAACCTCTTTTGGTGAGGCTTTAACCCCTCATTGTACGGATTTGGAGCAGAGCCAGCTGCAGTGTGCGTGTGGATGGGAGTCTGTACTGAGGGGACAGTAAGCAGCAAAGGTTGAAACTTCTTAGAAACGTGATGGTGGTGGAGTTAGCTGCATCAGTGACACAAGTCACTTGCCTCGAAGGCAACCAGCTCTGGACTTTTTGTGATAACAGGCAAAAACTATGTAGTGGTGCAGGATGTTTTACCACAGTGAAAACTGGTGGCAGGATTTACTCACTGCAGTTGGCTGTAGCTGCTTTACTGCTGATTTCCCAGAGCATGCATATAAAGCCTTTGTCACCATCAGGGCCAACAAACAGGACTTCTTTTCCTAATTTAGTCTGTAATAACTTACGTGGTGCCACAGGTTCAAGCGGATTCTTGTGCTGATATCCCACTCCCAGGACTTCCTGAATGGTGTCTGCACCAACATCATCCACATGCACAACCGCAAACTGAAGTACTACACGGTGAGTAAACAGAGCCCCGTGTAACCAGAGCAGAAACAGGGGCTGTTCTCTGGACACGTCTGATGTTCCATGCTCTCTTTCCAGGGAAATTATGATCAGTATGTAAAGACTCGCTTAGAACTAGAAGAAAATCAAATGAAGCGATTCCACTGGGAGCAAGATCAGATCGCTCACATGAAGGTACCTGCCCAGCTGCATGAGCACCCTCCTGCCCCTTTAGTGGGCATCCCTGCTCCTCGTCTACCTTATCACCGTGCCTTTGGCTGACTCTTTTTGCAGAATTACATTGCACGATTTGGCCATGGTAGTGCGAAGCTGGCCAGGCAAGCTCAGAGCAAGGAGAAGACCCTTCAAAAAATGATGGCTTCTGGCTTGACAGAGAGAGTTGTGAATGATAAGGTAGGATCAGACATGGGATTGCATCTAGAGATCTGTATTTGAAACATGGACTACAGGAGTAGAAGGGTCTTCAGCAGACAGCAGGAATGGCTGACAGAGCTGGTAGCAAGAACAAGAAACCCCTCTTGATGCCAAGTGTCGCTGTACTCAGCATGGAGTAATGCTGATCAATGAGAAGGAGGAATTTTCTAGGGGAGGGAAGTGGAGTTGTGTTATCAATAAGGCTATTCTGCAGGTACAGAAATCAGAAAGGAATTGGGCTCATAGGAGATAGGAGAGGATGCTCAGTGCAGCTTTTGCTCGTGTTAAGAGTGCAAACCCACGTGTGATTCAAAGGGAAAGAAATAGGGATTTGTTGGCCAGCAGATGAGCTTGCAAGCAGCTCATCAGAATAAATCTTGAGTGAGTTGCAAGAAGGGCTTATAAAAAGTCACAATCTGGTGCCTTGGTCTGCAGCTGATGTTGGTAGTGAGGCATGGTTATACTGGAATGAGTGGGCTGTCCCATGATCTGGGTGTCTCACAGGTGGATATTCTGTGTTAACAGACTTTATCGTTCTACTTTCCACCCTGTGGGAAAATTCCCCCTCCCGTCATCATGGTGCAGAATGTCAGCTTCAGATACACCAAGGATGGGGTGAGTATGGGAGTATGCATACCGAGATCACTTGTATTCCTGCCTTTTTGGGAGTGGGAGACTTTGGGCTGAGCTTCCTGAGAGGGCTGCAGTGCTGAATAGTGGAGCAAAGTTCTTGGCAGTGCTAATGCTGGCCTGCTGGGGACAGAGCATTACAAGTGCAGCAGGGAGGTTCTGGAGAGTTCTGAAAAGGCATAATGTTTTGTGGTTCGCAGCCATGGATCTACAATAATCTGGAGTTTGGGATCGACCTGGATACTCGTGTAGCTCTTGTTGGACCCAATGGAGCTGGAAAGTCAACACTGCTGAAGCTGCTCACAGGAGAGGTTTGCTCTGTGCATTGTCTACCCTGCTCTGGGCCTTTACTTTTGGGATAGTCTTCAACAAAGTGCACGTGTTTGCCAGAACACCCTGGTCAGGCCTTAGAAGTCCTGTAGTCTTGTTGAAACATAGGGCTTTTTCTCTCCTATTACCTGTTCAGACTGTCTCCCTTGTGCCAGACTGGAGATGGCTGGATTCTGTATTTCTGGCATACTACAGGAGGAAAGATTTCCTGCTGAAATGATTTATCTTCCCCTTCCAGCTGCTGCCCACAGATGGGATGATTCGCAAGCACTCGCATGTGAAGATCGGTAGATACCACCAGGTACTCCCTACAGCAGCCCCAAGGGACAGGGAATGCTGAGGAAAAAGCTGTTGGGAATGAGGAACCTTGCCCCTCTGGTTCTGCCTCTAAGGCCTCTCTCAGTGCTGCCTTTCTGTGTCTGGAGATGGGGGAAGGAGCTCTTCCATGGAATGGGCTCCAGCTCATGTTCTTACGTTCTTACCCTGCAAAGAGGCTGGCTGTGTCCTTCCTGTTCAGTCTCCCACCTGCTATGGCAGAGCTGGTTGCCTTGTGTTTGGTGGTGAACAAGCCTCCTGTTCTGAAGCAGCACTCCTGTTGCTGAACTGGAAATTATTCCCTAGTAGCTGGGCACAGAGGCTGTCCTGTGGATGGGGTTATTGGCTCATGCGTCCTGCCGCTCACCTGGTACCACAGATGTGCAAGGGGGGAGTGCTTAGGGCCATGAAGTGGTTGGCCTGCACAGCCTGAAGCTGACTTTTTTTCTCTGTCAGCACTTGCAAGAGCAGTTGGACTTAGACCTCTCACCGTTGGAGTACATGCTGAAATGCTACCCAGAGATCAAGGAGAAGGAGGAGATGAGGAAAATCATTGGCAGATACGGTTTGACAGGGAAGCAGCAGGTGAGTATGAGCTGTTGAGGTTTGCTTTTTGTTCATTAGGGTAGTAGAGGTTCTGTGTTTTCTGTTACTCTGCTGATACCTGACAGTGTGATGCAGTATGCAGCATGCCACACCACAGAATCAAAATGCTTTTTCTATCTCTGCCTTTGAAATTGGAGAAAAAAATAACTAATAACTCACAGCTCATGGGAGCTTTCTTTGGATCACAGCAGTGTGTGGGTTGGAAGGGGTGACTCCCTCAGACTCCGGGTGAAAAGAAAGCAAGTTCTGGTACAGTGCTAGACCTGAGCATGTTTTAATTAAAATTTGAACTATTTTGCTTCTCTCTTATTTCCGAGATGGACACCAGACAGAAGTGCTAGAAGATTCTCTGCTGTTTGTAGGGTCCACTTGGTTCAGACAAGAGAATGGGCTCACCTATGGTACTCTAAGTCCCAGCATGACACACTCTTGTACATGACACATCCTATGTGTGACAGTTGCCCACATTGCTGCAGTTCAGCATTGATTTTTACATTGGTTTTGCCCATTTATCACTGCAGAAGTTGAGAGTAGTTTGATTGTTGTGTCAGTGAATACCAGTCATACCAATTCACTGTCCTTACACACCTTTGGCACAAGCTGGGCCTTGCTGTGTACAGTCCTTCAGAAACCCCTGGAATTCCCTTCTTCCCTGGGTGGGAGAAGGTTGCTGTAGGTATAAGGCTACTGAACATTTGTCTTCTTGTGTCATGGAGCTGCTGGGAGGTGAGACCCAGGTGGTTTGGGTCAGGGTGGCAGGCTGTCAGGTCACTGCAGAGCTGCAAGCCGTGTGTGTGTTGGGCAGGTGAGCCCCATCAGGAACCTCTCTGACGGGCAGAAGTGCCGTGTGTGCTTTGCCTGGCTGGCCTGGCAGAACCCTCACATGCTCTTCCTGGACGAGCCCACCAACCACCTGGACATAGAAACCATAGATGCTCTGGCAGATGCTATCAATGAGTTCGAGGGAGGAATGATGCTTGTCAGCCACGACTTCAGACTCATCCAGCAGGTAAGGACAGTTGTGAGTTTTGTCAGAGCACCTTTCTAACATTTTAGTCATTAAAACAAGGTGTTTTCAACTGACTGGCTCTTACTCATCGCAGAAAGATGGGTGAGTGAAAAAAAATCCCTTACTGTGTTCATGTTAAACAATTGCTGAGCTAGCCCAGGAAAACATTAGGTACTTAAAATAAAAACCACCACAAATGTGAAGTGCTGATCTATGCACTATAGCTTTGGCTGCAAGTTCAGATATGATTTTATTTTTCACTGTGATAGATCCGAGTAGTTCAGGTCAGGAACTACTTTTGTTTCAAATACCAATTTAGCAAGAAAGGCTTTTCATCTTAGTTCATGAACAAAACCAGAAATGTAGAGGGGCCTCGGACTTTCAATTCTAAAATCTTGTACAAATTATGCGGAAAACACCAGGGAAGATGTTTCCCTGTAGATACTTTTCTTTGGTAGTCTAAATGTGAAAGTTATCGAACTTTTCTTGCCAGATTTCAGAGAGTAGTTTTTAGTTAACTCTGATTTTGGTAAGATTATAAAAATTTGTACTGCCAACCTCTCTCCTCCTCCTCCACCTCCCCCTCCTCCTCCTGGTGTGTTTGCTCTCAGGTCGCTCAGGAGATCTGGGTCTGTGAGAAGCAGACAATCACCAAGTGGCAAGGGGACATCCTTGCCTACAAGGAGCATCTCAAGTCGAAGCTGGTGGATGAGGACCCGCAGCTCACCAAACGGACCCACAACGTGTGAGCTGAGGAGCCCCAGGCCAGGAGCCCCAGGCCGTGCTCTCAGTGGGGCTGAGGTGGCCACGACTCGACTCGGCAGGAGCAGAGCTGCTGCTCCCTCTGGCTGTGTTCTAGGATTGCTGCAATACTGCTTCCCCTCGACTTGCCTTGCACCTCTATGTCTGGACAGAGCTGTTCTCTTCTGATCTGGCTACATTTGGGCAACTGTTTCCTTATTTAGACAACGTCCCATCTGAGCCAGGCCTTGGAATCTGTTGGCTTGGGGTCACAACAGTGGCCATCGGGGTGTCCGAGCTGCAGTGATACACAAGTGGAGACCCCAGCCCAGCTTCTGCCTTTTCCTTCCCAATTTCTGCTTCAGTTTAGATACTTCACTTCAAACTCCTCTGGCCTTGGTTTGTTTTTAACTATTATTTAACAGTGTAATTAACAGATCTGCCTGAGAATCCATCAGTCAATAAAGAGAGAAAAACAATCTTGTCTTGTTTTGTGAGCCATGGTAGTTGGGTTGTGCTGGGGTGAGTCAGTAAGTCCTGAGCTTTGAGTGAGATCAGCCCTTCCTGCTAAATGCTCAGTTCCTCAGTACAGCCAAAGCTGTGGCCAGAACCTGAGAGATACGGAGTGGTGAGTACTGAGCTGGGGTGCCACTGAGCAGGGTCCTCACCTGGGGCACCTCAGCTCAGCCAGACTGAACACTGCATTTCCAGTGACTCACAGAACAGGCCACGGATGCCTCTGTTGTCGACAGTGGCAGACACAACTTGAAAGTGTTCTGAGGATCGTTGTTAGAGACAGAGCACAAATCTGTGGAACACCAGCATGTGTTCTTCCAAACACACTGGCTCAGGTGTGGCATTTTGCTTCACCTTGAATTGTCTAATAATAAGACTCAACAATGTAGGAATTTTGGACTCCGAATTAGTTCCTTGTTCCTTGCAGGTTTAACTAAAGACTAATCAACTCAAGTTTAATTGTTATTTTTGTTCTCGATAACAGATTTTTGGAAAAGTTGGTGTTCAAACCTAACCCTGGCCCACAGAAGCTTGAATAAAATACATTTTTAATTTAGTACTAGGAAAAAAGGTACTAAAGAGAAAGGTAGGTAGCAAATTGAACCTAATAGCTTTTTTTGATCATGAGTCATCGTTTTAATTATTTCTGACACATGAGAGTGACAGCACTGGTCACAGGAGAGGCTCGTGTAGCCCAGCAGCCCCTCTGGCAGCACAAGTGCCTGGGTGAATGGAAGCACAGGACAAACGAAGGAGTTGATGCAGAGCATTCTTTGGTGCCAACTGACTGGCTTTGACTTTTTGAGTAGAGTATTTCCTTATTTTTCTTTCCCAAAGGGCTCATTCTGGTTGTGACTGCTGCTGTAGAAGCACTGAGTGTCATCCATAGGACAAATGTCACAATGCAAGCTGCTTCCAGTAGATCAAATAGGACCCTTCAGGTTTCTACTGGTTCTAGCAATGACCTGAGAGGAGAAAAATAATATATTTTCTGGGAAAATAAAGCCAGTTATTGCAAGTGCTTCCAAGTTAGTCGTGCAGAAAGGTCTAGGTGGCAGTAAATGTCACCTGGATGAAAATCTCACAGTGGAGGACTTGGAAGTTATCAGGGAGAGCAAGAGCGTGAAAACTCACAGGGAAGCGATTACTCCAAAGACTGATGGGTCACAAGTTAAACCACCATAGATTAATGCAGGTCTGTTCTGCTCTCTAGGCTGTGGGAAGTGTTGGTGAGTTGGAAATGGTTGTGAAGTAGCTCTGAGCATGGTGAGGTCAGAGTCCTTACTGAAGCTAGAGCTATTTGTCCTGTACTTCTTTTCCTTACCAAAGATTTGGCAACAATTCATTTCACTATATTTCTGATCTGCGGGTAATAAAAGGAGGATACAATCTTACACTGAGTTCTTTGGGAATGGAAATCCCAAGAATGGCCTGGGGATGCTGGGATGACAGCCAGCATGACAGGCAGTAGCTGGAGCATTGTAGCTCCTGGAGCCAGGAGAAGCACTGTTACCTATCTGCTGCTGCAAAGAGAGGGGAACTTCCCAGGTGCAGACATGTCTCTGTCTGGGGCCACAGATACATGTTTGAAGAAAAGCAGCTGTAGCTGCACTAGGGGTCACAGTAGGCCAGGACTTGTAAAATGGAATCCATAAATGTGCTTTAACAGCCTTGATTTCACCTCCATTTGTTCTGTGGTGACAGTGTGTTGGGCTGTGCTGAAACAGCCGTGGCAGACAGATGTCCTGGAGGACTGATCTCAGAGACAGCAGCGAGCTGAGGCAGTGCCACTTCCAGCTGTTTCAGCTGAGAGTTTTCTGTTTTTGCAGAAAAGCAAAACTACCGATAAATTACAAGAATTGCTCCTGAGGTGCTAGGATGGTCATTTCTGTAAAAGAAGTGACCCAGCGCCTGCACAGTCACACTTGCCTGTTATCCAGCAAAGGCTGGCTCTAACACAGCCAGGGGTGGCGGGTGCAGGCTGGTGGGATTCCCTTGTGCGTGTGCTGCAAGTGGATCCGTACACCACAAAGCCAGCAGCAGGATGAGGCAGGCGCAGCACAGCAGTGTGTACAGCCTCTGGCCCATGCAGTCCAGGGAAGCAGATGGCAATTCTCCAAACCTGAGGGTCCAAAGCTGACAGCACTGCTCAGTGGACCAGCCTCCACCCTTGGTGTGTAAAGCTTCCTGTGCCTAATGCTGAGTGACCAGTTGCTGTTCCTGCACCAACGGGCTCCCTTCCAGCTAAACGGGTTTTCTTCAGAAAAGACAGCTGTATGTTTATCAGTGTAATGCCATGTATCACAAACAGGGAGGTAGCTGGGGAGGGATACAACAGCCCCCAGGTCCTGCCGCACAAGAGTCCCTCCCTGTGTCCTGTAACCTGAACCAAGGGAACTCAGCTCCCCTTACACAGAGGGTGTTGGAATGTCAGCCCTGTACTGCTCCTGACAACACAGGGCCCCTTACAAGTGCTGATGTCCCCTGCTCCTCACTGCCGGTATTAGTCACTCCTGTTTCAAGAGGATCCCGCTGCCACATACCTTCACAAGCCCATTCTCCGTCACAAATGCACTGACACGACCATTCCAGCCTGTACTGCCTGATCACAAAGGTTTCAGTTTCTGGGAGCAAGAACCTCGCTGTGGCACTGTCCCCCTTGTCACTGTGACCATCATTTGCACAAGGGGAGGGGGATCAGGTGCCTCCCCATGAGGACAGGCTGAGAATAAAGCAATTCAGTGAAACACTGTGGGCTGCACAAGCAGTAGCAGAAGCACTGGCTGTTGAGTAGGCCTCCCAAGCTCACTCTTTGGAAGATCTGATTTGCTCAGGATGTGCCAGTATATGTGCACCTGAGCAGGAGATTCCACCTGTCAGCACTGAGATCCCCACCAAACAAGATGTGTTCCCCCACCATACAAGCATACTGGCATCACTCTTTTATGAAATGGCTGTAGTGGTGTCTGCTGAAAGGCTTCCTTTTCTCTCCAAAGTACAGAAAACTGTTTTGTTCATGTCTCTGCTGTGTTGCTGCACATTTTTCCTGGCTAAGCCTAAATCCTGTGTCACATTTACCCTCATTAGTGTAATCACTGGTTTCCAAGACAGGTCAAATCCACGCTTGGGGTGTCAGCCCTCCACTGCCCCCATCCTGGCATTCCAGGCCCTGTTGTGTGCAGCAGGTGGGATCCCAAGAGCAGGCTAGGTAGCAGGGGAAATTTGGCTGGTAGGATGTTTACAGTGCCATAATTTCATCTCTGGACCAATGCTCCCTGCATTTACTGGGTTTCCTCTGATGGTATTACCTGTTCCATAGAACAGGTGTGATTCCATTTGATTCTGGAGTACCTTGAGTACTCCAATTCACAGCCTTGCACCAAAGCAAGGTCCCTCCTTTCACCAAACTCCTTTTGGACCTGGGAATGGCTCTTCTCCGGTAATTCTGTCCCCTGTAAATCAGATGCTTCTGCTCTTGCCCCTCTGCCTCAGTTACACTTAAACTTCTGAAGTCTGAAAGTTTAGCTGCATCTGTCACTTCCAAGCTCCTCTCAGGCCAGCTGCTTTTCATTTAGTGCAAAGTGAATTGTCAGGCACAGGTGTGTACTTGTCCTGCTTCTTGGGGGCTGCAACTGAGGCAGGGTAGGGCCTCCTGCCTGTGCTATATAACCAGCCCCACAGCACTTGCTGGCTGCTCTGTTGGAGGTTAAGATGGGCCCAGAACCTTTGAAGAAACATGGTCATGGTACTGCTTCTGGGGAAAAAAGATCTAAAAGGAAGCCAAAGAGAAAGGAAGCATTTTCAGTCTACATTTACAAAGTACTGAAGCAGGTGAGTAAATGTTTCTTTTCTGCTTGAAGTTGCTTTGTACATTAAGTAACTTCTGCCTGTTGTATGTTAGCACATAAAGAGCATAGGAAGAAAAATCTGGGTTTCTAGAGGGATGGGGAAAGAAAAAAGAGTGCAAGTACAGGAGAGCCCCAGCTGAAGCTTAGAAGTTGAGGGGGTGGATTCTAGGGGTAGTAGAGATGGATCCAGAGCAGAAAGTGTTTCCTAGAGGGAATGAGCTCTGGTGCTTAGCTCTGCCTGAAGAAGTAATTTCATGCAAGTCAGTACAGTAGAAATAGCTGCTTCTGGCCTTGAAAGTAGATGTCTGGTGATTTTTGACAGGGAAATGAGAGCATTTTTGCAAGTGGCCATGAGTTTTCTAGGCCACAGTTGTCAGCACGAGCCTGTAGATAGGACTTGGAGATGGGAGTTTTCCATCCCTCACAGCCATGTTTTTCATAGGGATTGTGAGGAGGCTTCTGCCAGCGCAATCCCAAAACTCCCATGGCATTGCGGGAGCCTCTCCTGAGTTTAAAGTGGCCCATGATTTGCAACCCTCAGGGTGGCAGCTGCGGTGCTGTTGAGTGCCCTGCCTGGGACAGGGACCGGAGCCCCCGCTCCTCCCAGGGCACCGGGTGCGTGACGCTGAGCCGCTGTCCGGTTCCCACCCGGCAGGTGCACCCCGACCTCGCCATCTCCTCCAAGGCCATGAGCATCATGAACTCCTTTGTCACGGACATGCTGGAGCGCCTGGCGGGCGAGGCCTCGCGCCTGGCGCAGTACGGGCGCCGCGCCACGCTGACCAGCCGCGAGGTGCAGACGGCCGTGCGGCTGCTGCTGCCCGGGGAGCTGGCCAAGCACGCCGTCTCCGAGGGCACCAAGGCTGTCACCAAGTACACCACCGGCAAGTGACCCCCGGGGACACCGGCCCGGGCTCGCCGCCTTCTCCTGCAGGACAAGAGTTTGCTCTTATTCAGCTGAAAAAGCAAAACCTCAAGTTGTCTGCTTGCAAATAAAAAATGCATAGAAATACAGAGCGTGTCTTTGATCTTGGCATCACAAATCGTGAGGCAGTTTAAACTGTGGCCGTGGGGATTGTTTGGGAGGGCTGGAAGAACAGCTAATGTTTGAAAACCACCACACACAACTGGGAGCAGGGACCACAGGGTGTGCTCGGGCAAAGCTGGGGTCGTTATGGGAAGCATAGTGGGTTCTCTGCAGTTCTCCAAACTCCTTATTATGCCTTTCAGATTCCTGACTGCTAAAAATCACTTCTGCCTCTGACTTTCCTGCTCTTCTTCAACTGCTTCCTAACTGTGGTGGGTCTTTCTGCCCAAGTTATCAGTTTATACTGGTCAGAGTAGATGCTAAATCTTCCTGGGTCAATAGGATGAAATTACCACTGGCTAAAGGGTTCTTCTAATGTTTATAAACTATTTTCAAAGCTATTGTTCTTTGTTTGGTTGGGTTTTTTTTTCTGGTGGGCTGTGGGAATGAGAGTTTTTACTTGTTAGCTGGTTTTGTGTATTGTTTTTGTTATTGCTGTTGTTCAGTTTGGGTTTTGTTGGTTTTCTGGGGGGTTTTTAATTTTTTTTTTTTTTTCCCCTCTGGTGGAAGCTTTCTCCTTTTCTGGGATAGGCAGAACTGAAGCAAAATGAGCTTCACTGACAGGAAAAAAAACTGTTTTCTTTCTAGACATATGGCCATCATCTTTACTTGCTTCCAGTGTCTTTAAAGAGAACTTTGTCTTGCAGAGCTCTAAACTGGGGTAGCACTGGGTGTCCTGTGTTCTGCCTTGGACCATCATATTGGTGACTGGCCCTCACTGCCTTTCCTTGTATCCCCAGGTGCTTCTCACAGTAGGGACCCAGGGCCCTGAAGGGAGCATGGGCAGCCCACAGGGCTGAGTGCTGTGTCCAGAGCTGTGCCCCTGTGGTGGATGGCTTGGCTGTAAGCACAGCACCTTCCTGGAGTGTGTGGGGCTGCCCTGGGTTCCTGCACAGAGCTGCTGCCTCAGGGTCTGTGCTGGAGTGAAGAAAACGTGTGCTCCATGTCCTGGCTGGAGATCATAGGACAGCTTCAGTTGAAAGGGACCTTAAAGCCCATCCAGGTCCAACTCCCTGCCACAAGCAGGGACATCTTCTGCTAGACCAGGATGCTCCAAGTCCTGTCCAGCCTGGCTTTGGATGCTTGGGCATCCGTAACTTCTCTGGACAACCTGTTGCAGTGCCTTTTGTCAACCTCAGGGTGGGACTGGATGCCTGGTTCTGATGTCTTACCTTCACAGCCGCTATCAGGGTAGGAGTCCCAGGAGGAACCAGAGTTGTGTTAAGTTTCAAGGTGACAGTAAATGGGGCAGTCCTGGCAATCCCCAGCTTGTGAGGCGCTGCTGAGTCTCATGAGCTGTGAAGGATCCTGATCTCTGGTGGGGCCAGCCTGGATGAATGTGATGCTTCTAGGGAGGGCACAGGAGGCAGCAGCACTGAGCATCTCCCCTTTAGCTCCGTCCCGGCTGCTGCAGAGTGGGGCTGGCTGGGTGCGAGAGCCAAGGGCTGTGCTGGTGCTCTGTTTCCTTTTGACTGGAGGGCAGCATTGAAGAGCAATCTCTTTCCCTCCCTCTAGCCCTTGTGGTGGCTGTGCTGTGCTCTGGGGAGAGGCTGTGTGGCTGGCACTAGGGGCACAGAGCTGTGGGGCTGGATTGGAGGCAGGCCTGGGAGAGTCCAGCCTGAGAGAGGGAGGCTGAGCAGCTCGTCTCCTTGCTGGGTCTGTTCTACTGCCAGGTGTCTGTGCTTGTGCTCTGATCCACCTAAGGTGAGCAGAGGCAAGTTTTGCCTTGATCCATAATTGTGGAAAGGAGCTGGGTTCTAAACATACCTGCAAGTGAGATGAAAACATAAATGAAGTTAGATGTTGGAAAACAAAGCGATAATTCAACTTTTCTTTTTTTTCTTCATGAAAGAGAAAAGCAAAGAGAATAGAAAAAAAGGAAAATGCCAAGAATAATTGTGAAAAGCACAGGAAAGGGATGACCACCACCACGGGTCCAGAGCTGGCTTATAGAGTGCAACGGGGAAGATCTGTGTTGGGTGTGACGGGTCTTTCCCTGGTGAGCTCCCTCTGAGAGCTGGCGAGCAGAGCCAGGGCAGCCAGGCCAGCAGGGCGGGGCACGAAAAGCCTCGTAGGAACAGCCAGGACGGTTAAGGACAGCAAAGACTTCAGCGTTTTGTAGATTTTGCAGCCCCTGGGGCAGGTTAGGTACTTACAGAGGGTGTTGGAAGTGTCGGGGTGACAGCCACCTCCTATCAACAGCAGGCGTGTGGAGATCTTCATCTTTGCTTGCTAAAATTTAATTGGCTGCTCCTTAGTATCTGGCGAAGTTAGCCTGGTATATCAAAAGTTTATTACTTGCTTGCCTGATGTATCACCTACAAGCTCTTTTAACGACTGTAAAGGGGGTGCCTCGTTTTCTAAAATAAACCAGTTTCTGTTCGTCGTTGGAGGCAGTTCAAAACTTTAACTTACAGGCCTTTATCTTTGAGGAGGCAACGGAGAAACATTCCTTACTTTTGACTCGTTCGCTACAGCTCGTTCCCGTTCCCAGCAGCTCTCCGAGGGCGGGCAGCGCCGAGGAGCGGCCCGGAGCTGCAGTTCTCCTCCTGCCCTGGAGATGGGGGTCTCTGACTGCCTGATCGCGGACCCCTCTGCGCGGGGCGAGCGCTGCCAGCCCGGAGCAGCTGCCCGGGACCGTGCCCTTGCTCCGCCGGCAGCCCAGCTCTCTCGGCAGGGGCCTGGCTGCTGTGCGGATACGGTGCTGCTGCGTGAGAGGTGAGAGGCTGTCTCCTGCAGGTGTCTGATAGAGCATCGAGCACCGGGTGAGCCCCGCAGGAGTGAGGATTTAGAGGTGTGGGTGCTTGGCTCTCCAGTACTGCACTTTTGCATCCTGCTTCGTGTCGCATCCCCCTCTTCCCCCCACCCCCAACAAAGACCTGAAGGCTGGAGCTGGAGATTGGGCTCGCATTCCTCTGACCAGACCCCTGCGCTTCCTCAGCGATGTGACAGGGAGCGCAGATGCACGGAGGGGCAGGAGGAGGAGGTTGCTCTTGCAGTGAGAGAGCTCTGCGCTGAACCTGCTCACATTGTCCCTTTCACGTTTCCCGTGTGAGGGGCTCACCTCTTGCTGTGCAGGAATCCTGCCGCTCGTTTCCCCGCAGTAAGCGCCCCCGGAGCTGCCCGGGATGCTGCACAGGATGTCATACAGGCTCTCTTTTCCTGAGGTTCACCCTGTGTTTAGCTGATGAGCGTTGGTGAGAGCCATGCCTCGGCTCAGCTGCTTTCAGACTGGGCTTGTGGCTCCCATGAGATATGGGCAAAGTTGCTTTTAGGCTCTGCTGCCAGTGACAGGGCACTGGTCACTGTAAGAACAACTCAGAAACACTCAGGTTACGCTAAAAGCAAAACTTGGAGCCTGTGCAGGCTCTCTTCCAAAGTGTCCTGAGGCTGCCTTGCTCCAGAGAGTCTGTCTTTGTCCAGGTCTGCCTGTGTCTTCGCAAGTCTCACAGCAAGTTTTTAGTGCTGCAACACTGCATCACTGTCATGTTGCATGTCCCTGGCCCCACGTCTGTGTTCTGACTAAGCTATGCATGTCTGTGGGCTAGAAACATTTTTTTGTTCTTTGTCCCTTTCTTCAACCTCTCAGAAAGAGCACTATAGCACTGAATGAGCATTCATGAGAATGTCACCAGTGCCTGTGCTCTGTTCTCTGGGAGAGCAGTGGTGTAAGAGCATGTGCTCTTTCTCTCACACGGAGGACAACCAGGAGGCAGAGCATCCCTAAGGTCTGTTAGCAGTGGAGCAGGTTTGGGGGGGGGGAGCTTTTTGGGCAGTGGAGGCTGGCAGCAGTGTGCAGACCTGTGTGCATTCCTCTTCCCGTGCCGTGTGCCTTGGCAGCCGTGCTGCCAGGTGGTGCTCCGGTGTCTCATTAGACACTGCTCCAAACAGCAGAAGCAGGAGCAGCTCAGCACAGGGAGGAAAATGAGCTGGTGATGGATAGCCCTGGTGATGCCAAAGCTGTTAAAATATGAACCTCTGATGTACAGCTGGGGTTCCAGCAATGGACTCTCATCCTCTCTGTGCTCAGCTGCTCGTGTGTGGGGATGGTGCTGCTCTGTGCCACTTCCCTTCTCTGTTCAGGCTGGGCTTGGCTGCTGTCTTTGAGGGCTGGCAGCTTGTGGTGCCCTTGGAATCCCTGTGTGGAGGAAAGGGGAGGGGGCATGGTCAAAGGTCAGGCAGGCAGTCCCCCCTCACCAATGCACTGTTTTCTGAAGCTCTGTCACCCCTGATGCTGCCAGTGCTGTAATGGCACCGAGCATCTCTACCTGTGCTCTCCCCAGCAAGTGTTGCTACAAAGAGTTTGTTTCCGTGGGTTTTTTCTCTCTTTTCATGCTCTGTGTGCTCTGGATTCCTACAATAATGCTGCTTTCTTCACCTCCCCTGCTCAGGATTGTGCCTAGGGGTGTGGGAGGTATTCAGACTAAGTGGAAAAGTAAATCTTATGTTGTAACCATAACTTCCAGGGCCATATAAAGGGGGTCAGGAGGCACCCTTGTTCTCATCCTTGTCCTCTCCCTATGTAGCCCTGCGTTACATGATGCCAAACTGGGCACCAGGAAGACCTGCTCTCTGGTGAGGTGCTCCCTGACGTGGAGCCCTGGGGCTGATCCACAGTGTCCCGGGTGCCTGGAAGCTGCTCTGGGGCTGGAGGTCACTGGGATGGGGACACAAGGTGTGTTTGCACATAAGCAATGTGTGCTGGCCTGGGCTCAGGTACCAGTGGTGCCCTGTTTGGCCTCCGAGGAAGAGGAGGAGGATGCTGCCATGTGGCCCCATGCAGGGTGTGGGGCTGGAGAAGAGGATGACATGGGCAGAGTGGCCCCATGAGGAATGGCTGCTGCAGGCCACACGCCGTTTTCCCATTAGTGAGTGTTTAGTTCAGCGTTTTAAATAATTGTGTCCTCGGAATGATATTTAAAATCCATTTGGGAGGCAATGAGGCGGGAAAGTGCCTGTGCCATTGTGATGACGCTGCGCAGGCCGTGCCACACATGCATATTACAAACTCGTTACAGGCTCCTTTCCACGCACGCTGCTCCCTCCCCACACAACCTCCTTCTGAGGCTCTGAATGCATCTCCCCCACCATGGCTGCAGTGCTTGGCCCTGTGGAGACATTTATGTGACAAGATAGACGTGGTGTCCTCTGGGGTGAGGGATAAGGCACAGCCATGGCACCTGGGTGCTTCTCCATGGGAATGGAGGTGCTGGGCCATGCCTGGTGATGGAACTGTTGTTCAGGGGTCCTGGCTTTCACCTGTGGTCACTTTCTGACAGCCCTTGGACTTGTGTCACTGCAGGTTCCTGACCCTGAAGCCCCAGGGCTTTCAGTTGGGGTGCTCTGGGCACTTTGGAGCAGTTGTGTCAGCTGTCCTAGGCTGGCTCTGAAGCTGAGGACAAGCCTGTGCTCCTGGATGTCCATGGCAGATGCACGAGCTGGAGGGACTAGGTGTGAGGGAGCTGATGGAGCAGCAGCAGCGGTTCTGTGGGTGCTGGTTAGTGGCTGGCTGGGAGAGTGGCCTTGCTGCTCTTTCTGTTTCTGTCTGACTGCTGTGTGGGCACCCTCTGTGCCCCCTCAAGCCATGCAAGATGGAAATCCTGTGTGGGAGGTCAAGGCAGTATTCAGTCCTTATCCTCTTCCTCCTGACCATGTTCAGGCCCTCCTAGCCAGGGTCTCCCAGCTGTGGTTTTTCTTAGTGCTACCTTGTGACCAAACATTAGTGGGGTGAGAATGAAAGCCCCAGGTATACTTAAAGACATGTTGTATTCTGACATTTGTCTCTTTCTCAGTGACCCAGCTGGCTGCTCTTCTGGCTAGGAAGTGGATGGCTCTGGCACCTTTTCTCTGCCTGCAGCTGGGGACCCTCAGTGCCCTCAATGTCCCTGTGGATTTTCCTACTTGGCACCTGTGGGTGCTGGGCTTGGAGATGCTGAAGGAAGCTGCTTGTGTTTTGTGGGTTGGGTGGTTTTTGTTGTTTTATCCTTTCTGTGTGGGTTTTTGTTTGTAGTTTTGGGTTGATTGGTTTGTTTGAAGTGGTTTGAGGGATTTTTTTGTTGTTAGCCATGGGAATGGGAGAAAATGTCCAGGGTAGCTGGTGCAGTCAAGGACATGCAGACCCAGGTGTGTGAAATGCTGTGTGTGAGCACACTGCCTGCCCTCAGCCAGCAGGCAGGGGTAAGGGGTGAGGGTCACCTGCAGGCAGGGTGCTCCTCCCAGGGACCTTTCCTGGATGGCCCTGGGTGCAGGAACAGTGCTGAGTGTGAGGGGCTAGTTTGGGATTCTGGTCCCAAGCCCCTAGCTGGGTGAAAATGATGGCACTCGTTCCAGGAACAGCACAAGTTGTAGACAGGTTGGAGAGGAACTAAGCATTCTTAGTTTGTCCTTTTCCTCATCTCTTAGGGAATCCAGACTTCCTGTACTCAAAGTTCCCCAAGTCATGGCTGTTGCTGAGCCCCTCACCTGGCTGGAGGAGACTCTGAAGCTCGAATGTGGATTCCACAGTGGAGCTGGAGATGCAGCCACTGCATCCTTCAGGAGAACAATGTGCTCCCAGCCCAGCACCAGGGGATGCTGCCCGTGCTCACAGGCACAGAGGATCTGTGCTGTGGCAGTGGGAATGTTTGGCATGATCCCAGTCCTGGGACTGCTTCATGGACCCTCTTCAGCATCAAGGTTCTCAGATAACTCCTTTCTCTGCTCTGGAAACAGCTGCCAAAAGGAACACAAGCAAAGTCTGGCTCCCTGTTTGATCAGCAGCTCCAGCCACACCACAAAGAACTTGATTACAGTTTGGGACCAACGTGACAGTGCTGTACAAGCCGTTTCTCTCAGGGCTCCCCTCTCTGCCCTTCTGTTTCCTGCCCAGCCCTGTGGGCAGCCAGCCTTGCTGACTCCCAGGGCAGTGTGTGGTGCTTGTGAGGGTCTTTTGGTCCCTGCGGAGCTGCCTGAGGGGAAGAGCTCTGTCCTTGGGACTTTATGACTTCTGGCCCTGAGTCTGATCCAGGCCTTTCCCAAGCTCCCCCTCAGCCACCCAGCTCCCTGCCGTGGTTGTCTCCACCTTGCTGTGCCTCAGTGGGACTACTGTGGGAGCAGGGGCTCTTTGCAGAGCCAGCAAGTACAAAGAGAGCATTTCCAGGCCGCCTGCCACCCCTCTCCTGTGCCTAGTCCGTGCTGGTGATTGCACCTAGCAGCTGAAAATAAGCTCTTGGAAGAAGGGGAGGTGGTGATGAGGAGGTGCCAAGCCAGGCTATTTATACTGGGTGATTCAGGCCTCTGCCTGAGTCCAGCTAGATGCAGGGGAGCTGGAGCCCAGGAGCAACCTGCAAAGGACAAACCCTTGAACAAGAGGGTCTTAGCTGTAATAGCTCATTTACTGTGTGGCTCAGACTCCTCTGGTTAGTTACCTGTGATGGACTGCACCTCCCCTCAGCGTTTGCTGCAGCCGGCTCCATGCAAGGATTCTTGCAGTGTGAGGTCCCACCACAGTGAGCACAGCCTGAGCCCAGATGGCTGGGGACAGCAGCACAGCCGCCTGGAGCCTCTGGAGTGCCAGGATCTGCTGGTCCAGAATGCACTCTTCACTGGAGACCTGGACATGGTGCAGAAATACTTCACCAAGAGCTCAGCCATCAATCTCGTCATTGAGACCAGGGGCGATGTGCTGCGCTGGACTAGCAGCAAACGTGGTGGGTATGAGGGACTGGGACATGGGGGGGATAGAAAAGGCCCAGGATGGGGCCCAAGGATAGGGCTCAGGCACCTGAGAAAAATATTGAAAGGAATCCCCAGTGGTGGAAGAAGGATTTGAGAAGAACAGCTTTAGTGTGAGGAAGGAAGTCTCCAAGGCTGTACAACAAGTAGTAGCAGGCTTGTTGAAGGTGGCATGAGGCAGATCTGCCAGGAAACAATGAGAACAGGGCCCCTGGAAGAGTTGCTGGAGAAGCACATCCTCAGGACTGTCCTGTTAGAGATTGCTGGGATGGATGTGAAATAGATGTGAGGTGGGGAGTGTGCATGGGTGAAGAGGCATCAGAATGCTGCTCTGTTCCATGACATGGATTTGACAAGAGAAGCAAAAATCCAGTCTATGAGAAAGATGGTGGAAGCAAAGTTTCCTCAATGACAGGAGGTAGGAGCTGATCATTCTTGGTGTTTCTTTCTATCTGTACATCTCACTTGTCCATCTCTACCTTGTCCAGGCACATCTTGGGGCTACCACACATGCTTCCACACTCTCTGGTCCCTTTTACTTACCTTTTCATCAGCATGGTCTATAAGCTGCTCAGTGAGCAGTGCAGCTGGTGTGTTCAAGGCAGAGGTGTGCTGGGCAGCCTGCATGTGCCCTTGTCCTTGCTGCTGTCACCTAGTGATGTGGTGCAGGCAGACTCCCAGAATTTAAGAGTGTCAAGTGGGGAAGGCCTTTAACTGTATTTGTCCTGGTTTAGGGCAAATTTGGGAGAGAGTCTCCTCAACAGAAGGCTGGTGGCAAAAGCCACCCATAGGAGAATGAAAGAGCTGCTGATGAAGCTGCTTTCCCAGAGGAGCAGGCCAAATGTCCTGGTGTTGAGACAGACAACAGCGTTTTGTGGGGATCCACTCCAGCAAGAGAAAAATAGGGTGTGTGGGCTTGCCAGTGCACATGCTGCTACTTGAGAGTGCTGAAGATTATTTACTGAGTTGCAAGATTTGTAAGACCCAAGTTTTGAATTGTTACAGTCTATTTAGGAATGAAATCACTAAAGGTATTACCTTTCATGTGAGATCATTTGTCAGTAAAATCCCGATTTGGTGTGGTAACTCCTGTCTTGTGCCAGGCTGGCAGACACTGGAGCAGCCAGTCTCTCTGCTGGTAAAGGTTTGTGCCCCAGAGAAAATGGAACAATGTAAAACAACCTCATGCAGAAATTTCTCTAATCAACAGAGTTTCAAGACATGAAAAACCCAACCAAACAAGATCATTCATCAAGCACAGAGCAAAAATGTGCTGCCAAATTTGTCAGATAAGAATACAGAACAAAAACCAAAACAAACCTTCATGCTACCTGAGGCTTGTCTCTGTATCTCACTGACCGTGTAGGGACAGGTTCCCAGAACTCAGTGACCTTAACAGTAGGTTCTAGTGACCTTGTCTTTCCCTGATCACCTTGCTGGTATTTTAAGGTGCCCAGAGGAAGTGTAAACTGTCTGGTGTCACTGACACACCACTTTCTGCCTCCCTGGTGCTTGACTGGGAACCTCAAGCTCCCATGGGATGCCTGCTTATATCCTTGGGAAAATAAAGGGTCCCATCAGGTGAGAACATCTGCCAGGGGCTTCCCTTTCTTTACCTTTTTGTAGGCTACATTTCAGTTAGACAAGGTGAAGTTTGCACACACAGAGCAAACTGGATACTGTCAGCGTGGAACTCGCTCATTTGTTTTCATTACTGAGAAGGGTAAAGTTCCCTGTCTTACACTCTGCTCTGGTCCTCTGGTGATTGTTGCTTGGTGGTCTGTTGGGGTCACTTAACTGGTGTTTAGCTGCATGATCTGAGTAGTTCCATGAGACAAAATTAGACTGGGCTCTACTAGCCTTCCATGCAGTTTGACATGTTCTCTAGATCACATGGTGTGAACAATGCGTGCACGCTGCTAGTGCCACGTGAGCAGGGCATGCTCTTCTGTGACCGAGCAGGGCGGGCTGGCTGTGTGAGCCAAGTGGGCTCAGAGGAAAACACCAGCTCAGGTGACAGCACTGCAGTGAGCAGCCAAGTCAGGAGAGTGTCTGAGGACTGAAAGGGAGCACTAAAGCTATGCAGAGGCTCTGTGCAGGGCTGGATATCAAGAAAGAGGAGGAAATGGGGAGGGTCTAAAGGATAATCACCTCCAGTTTTTCCCATCCTTGTACCTATTTCTACCATTTCTTTGGCTTTGATTAAAAATAGCTGTCCTGTAGCTTGTTTAAAAATCTTCCTAGTCCCAATGGCTCAGGTGCTACTGGTAGATGGGTGTGCAGTGCTGGAGACATGTGTGGAGCCAAGGGGTGAACAAAGGCATGGAGATGTGTGTGGAGCTGCTGGGGTCATGCTGTTGTGGTCTGGGCAGCACTGGGCAACACGCTGAGTAAGCATGAAACCATTTCCCTCTCTGTTGTCTTAGTGATGTCTCGTCCCCATTTCTACCCTTCAAGCTCCCCTGCCCTTCCTGAAGGTTTTCCCTTCACAGCAGGGCACTGCTGAGGTACTGCTGCCTGAGTGGAGAGCCTTTATCAGCCTCTTGGCCCCAGCGTTTGGTCACAAGGTTTCCCAGAATAGAACAGCTGAGAGTTGAGCTGTGCCCAGCCTGAGCCAAAGAGAGGGGAGTGATGTGTTCCCCCTCCCTGTGGAACGCCCTGGGCTGGCAGGCAGGCAAGCAGACTCAGCCCAAACAAGGCTGCTGGTGGGGCTGTGCCTCAGAGCCTGGCTGGGGTGCACCTGCAGCTCCTGTCCTGCTCTCTCAGGAGAGTCTACTTGGGTGTCATGGGCAGCACCACAGGCGGAAGAGACGAGAGCCAGGAGCCCATCCGCACACAGCAGGCACATGGCCCTGCCCAGGTGTTCTGGCAGGCCCTGCTGGCTGGGGATCAGGGCACTGTAGCCAAGATCCTCAGAGATCCTCAGAACAACCTGAGTCCCAGTGCTGTGTTTGACACCAGTGACCTGGAAGAGTGGAAGAACTACCGCTTCAACCCCCGTGGGCTGAGTACGGGGGCTCAGCCTGTGCTGTGTGCAGTGGGGCTCAGCCTGTGCTGTGAGCTGTGGGGCACGGCTGCTGTGGGGCTCACCCTGTGCTGTGAACTGTGGGGCTCACCTGTGCTGTGAGCTGTGGGGCATGGCTGCTGTGGGGCTCACCTGTGCTGTGAGCTGTGGGGCATGGCTGCTGTGGGGCTCACCTGTGCTGTGAGCTGTGGGGCATGGCTGCTGTGGGGCTCAGCCTGTGCTGTGTGCTGTGGGGAACAGCTGCTGTGGGGCTCAGCCTGTGCTGTGAGCTGTGGGGCACGGTTGCTGTGGGGCTCAGCCTGTGCTGTGAGCTGTGGGGCACGGCTGCTGCTGGGGTTTTGGGTTACGGGTGCTCCTTGGCTTGCAGAGCAGTGGGAACTGGAACAAGAGCATGGGGATGTGGTCAGGTTCTCCTGTGTTCCTTGTGGAAAGGGGTTCCTGTTTCTGAGAGCACAGGGTGCATCCAGGACACCTGGTCCCTGCCACAGGGATTGTCTCAAGCGCTTGGGAGCTGCTCTGTGCAGCCTGCTCTGTGCTTTGGGCTCCCACTGCGGGTCGTGCCATTCTGTCACAACACGAGTTAGAGATGGTGCAGTTTGAACCTGGCCCTGGGAAACACAGATGACGTCCTGCCTCTGCAAGAAGGAGCTGAGAGGATGCAATGTGGAACACACCATGCAGTCTGGGATGTCCTCCAGCTCAGTCTGGGCAGGCAGCAAGAAGCACAGCTTAAGGAAATTTTTTTGTGTAGGATCTGCAGGCTGTTAGCCAGCAGAAAGGACCGGCTCAGCGCTGGGTTGTGCTGGGTCAGCATCTTTGAGAGCTGGCACATTTCAGCCGCTTGCTCTCTCCTAGGCTCTAAATGTCCAGCTCTGCTGTAGCTTGTTGTCTGCACCCTGCTCGGGGCTTGTTTGAGTCCCCTGTATGTGTGGCCGTCGGCTCTGGCACCTCCCTGCTGCCTGGTTCCTTGCGTTTGTGGTGCTTCACACATGGTGTTTGGCCCAGCCACCTCAGTGCCATGAGCCCTCCATCTGCTGCACTGCTGAGGGCAGAAGCCCCGTGTACCCCCCGAGCCACAGGTGAGGGGCACAGTGGCCAGAACAGCCTCTGCTGCGGGCTGCTGCTCCCCGGAGCTCCCTGTCTGCACGGCTGTGTGGCCCCAGAGCCTTCCAGGGACCTCTGCCTTCGAGGCCGGTCCAAATGCCGGGATCTTGCAGGGAAGGGACTTGAGGAGAAAGGAAGTCCCCTCAGGGAAGTCCCTTGAGAGGAAACACACGTCTCTCAGGGGTGTACCTCAGGTACTTCAAGGAGAAGGGCGGGTGTTTGTGCACCGCGGCTGGACCTGGCTCCCTGAGCTCTCTTCCCCCGCAGGACTGTGGTCGCTGAGCTACGAGCAGGAGCTCACCACGCCGCTGCTGATCACGGCGGGCCGGGGCTACGCGGCCTGCCTGCGGCTGCTGCTGCTGCGCGGCGCCGCCGTGGACTTCGCCCCGGGCGGGCGCACGGCGCTGCACGCGGCCTGCGCCGCCGCCGCCGCCGCCTGCGCCCGCCTGCTGCTCCGCGCCGGGGCCGACCCCGAGGCCGTCTCCGAGGATGGCCACCGGCCCCTGCACCTCTGCACGAGCCCCGACTCCATCGAGTGAGTGCTGCCCGGGGGAAGCAGCCAGCCTCCCTCCCCTCCAGCCTAATCCGTGAGGAGGGGTCTCTCCCCACCCCTGAAGGTGCCAGGCTGCTGGCTGCGGAATGGGGCTGGGCCCTGGTGCCCGCTCCTGGACCGGGGTCACCTCTGAGGTCCAACAGGTGGCTGCAGGCTCGTGTCCTTAGCAGGTGCAGCTGAGGAGCCGGCGGTCACTGTAATGCTCAGGGTGTTCCTGTGCAGATCCACTGTGCATGTGAGCAGGCACCAGGTGTGACAACGCTTTAAGAGGTGCAGAGTTAGCTGAAATTAGGGTGACAGCATCTCTGCTCACCAGTCATCCTAGCTTAAAAACACTGCTCCAGGGCCTGGGGAGCAGGGATTTTCAGACTCTGGGGAAAAGCTGGGATGGTACAGATGTAGGTGCTGGGAGGTGGAGCTGAGGAATGGTCAGCAAGTCGCCTTGGCCCACACAGGTGTGTCCGGCAGCTGCTGCAGCACGGTGCCAGTGTGAACAGTCAGACGGAGGAGGAGAAGGACACAGCGCTGCATGTGGCATCACGGCATGGCCTGGCAGAGCACGTCCAGCTGCTTCTGCACCACGGGGCAGAGTTGGAGGTGAGGAACAAGGAGGGGCAAACACCGCTGAATGCTGCCTGTGCTCAGCCCCATCAGCCCCAGGACATGGACCGATACTACCGGGTGTGCCAGCTGCTGGTGGAGAGCGGTGCCAGCATCAACGCCGAGGATCGCGACCGGCAGCACCCGCTGCACCTGGCCTGCAAGAATGCCAACGCTCAAATCGCAGAGCTACTGCTGGCCCGGGGTGCCAACGTCAATGTCATGAACTACGGTGGCAACACGGCCCTGCACAACATCCTGCAAGTGGCTGCCTACAAGCGGGAGCACCACCCGGAGCTGGTGGTGCGGGCGCTGCTCAACCACGGAGCCGTCCGCATCTGGCCAGGCTCCCTCCTCAAGGTGCGGGGCGTGCGTGGGAGGGGAGGGCTGTGAGCAGCACCAGGGCCCCAGTGGGCCCTCCTGTCACAGCAGCGCTTGTTCCAAGGCAGCCTGTTCGCTGTCCTGCCCTGCTCTGCCCAGGGCCTGGGAAGGGAGAGCTGGCATTATTGGCATGGGAATCCCTTATGCTTTCTCCTGGGGTGTGTTTTGCTGTAGTACTCTTCTGCTTCTGTCTGCTAAGCTGTGTGGACAGCACTCACCCAGTTTCTATAATTACTTGCTCTGGAAATTGTTGGTCCTTTTCCTCTGGAGGTGTTTCTTCTCAGGGGCGCACCCTCCAGCTCCTGCTGTCTCTGCAAGACACCCGCAGACAAAGGGTTAATTTCCTGCCTTAATTCCTGAGCACTGCAATAATTACCCAGCCCGGAGATCAGCAGATTGCTCTCCCCTTTGGGAAAATACAGGAAAATCAACAATTAACACTAATTAATCTCCTATTAACGCCAGATAATGAGGATCACTGGTACAGCCAGAATAGGCTCTGACAGCTACTGCTGGCCTGGGCCATGGGGAGTGGCAGCCCAGAGCCAGGGAAATCTGCCTCTGTGTGGCTTTGCCTGGGTGGGGTGCTCTCCAAAGGCTGCACTGTTGCTAGGTACACGGCACTGGTGTGTCACCTGCACCTACGCCAATGTGGGACACACAAGAGATGTTGTACAGATACCTGTGAAGTCCTCTGCGGTTCTGTGCCACCCTTGACGTGGCCCAGCACTGCTCTAGACACAGGTACAGATGTCTCTGCAGCCGTGCACCAAAGAAGCACAATCCTGCATCCCTGGGACCCTGGTGTGGCCCTCAAAAGAGGCATGGTGTGCTGTGCTCTGTCTGATCACAAAATGAATGCCAGTCCCTGCCCTGGAATGGCTCATGCTCTAACTGCTGAAGTGTGAGGTAAGGAGTCTGGTGCAAAGCAGAGTGTTGGTGTTTCTGAGCTCCTTGCAGCGCTGAAGCTGGTGGAGATCATCACCCCAGCCATGCACGATGGTCCCTGTGTCTGAGGAGGAGCTGTGGGGACCCGGCTGTGCTGAAGGCAGCCATGCTGTGCATGTTGAGTGATGGCTCAACCCTCCTCTTTGCAAGGAGGGATGCTCTGGTGCTTCATACCTGCAGTGGTTTTCTCTCCTGGGTTAGAATGAGGGAAGGACAGGAGTTTACCAGATTTACTACATCTGGATTGAGCAGTATTTTAGGACATGACAGTGGGGCTTGCAGGATCTTGCCAAATGATGGTGATCACCTGCTCTTGACACCTTAAGTTTTAGCTTTCATATTTTCTGGATTTGTACTGCATTAGTATATAACTCTGAACTTTATATAAAGTGTCAGCAAGCTCTCGTCACAGCTTAGTCAGACAAAACAATCCTTTTCCAGCCCCAGAACCAAGGGGTCCATTACAGCTTCACACCCAAAACGTATACACAAGAGTGAATTGAGGAGAGCAGTCTGGGAGGATGGGACTGCATAACCTGAAGCTGTAATTGGACAATTAACCTCAGTATGTAAATATACCAAAACTTATAAAAATATGACAACTGGTGAGTGGGAGTCCATCTTGGGTGCAGCCTCAGCCAGGCTCTTACACTACCCAGGTGTATCCTTTGAAGGCCTTTTAATCAATGCCTACTTTATTCCCTTAACGCTGTCCAGCCTGTGTTCCAGGTCGCCTCTCAAGGCATCTCTGTGTCCCTGGCCAGGTGCTGCGGGTCTGCCACAGCTGCCCGCGGGTCATCGAGGCGCTGGTGAACAGCTACAGCCACGTGCGCGTCTCCGAGGACTGGCTGGGAGCAGTGCCAGCAGAGGTGGTGCAGGTAAGGGGACAAATGCCTGCTGCTGGCTGAGGAGCACGTGTCCAGCTGCTGCTGGGTTGCAGGGGCATCGAGGCCTGGAGGGGGTTGGGTGGAGCTGGGGCTGGCCAGGGGGGTTGCAGGCACAGGGATGGGGCTGTTGGGGACAGGGAGGATGCTCCATACTGAGGCAAGTGGGTGTCTGGTTCTTCCTCTGGTCCCATGGTGAAATCTTCAGCTTTGCATGCCTCTGCTCCTTTCTTCTCTCTGTAGAAATACCCCTGTTTCTACCAGTCACTTTTCTCCCTGGGGCATGGACCTCGCTCCCTGCAGCACCTGGCTCGCTGCACACTCAGGACCCTCCTGGAGGGCCGGCTGCTTCAGGTCCTGCCCCAGCTGCATCTGCCAAGTGCCCTGCACAAGTTCCTGCTGCTCGGCTTCGAGGACGTTCTCTACTAGGGGTGGCAGTTCCAGTCCTGCTGTGCCTTTCTGTGCGGATGTTCCACCTCTGCCAATGCAGTCTGTGCTTCTGCAGCTACCCCGTTCCCCTCACCCCACTCCTGCCTGGCCACATCAGCCCCCTGTGCCAAGCCTGCTGCTGTGTCCCAGTCCCAACCAGCCTTGTGCTCTGCATCATGCACCTGTTTTGGGGTGTTCTCCTTGTCCATACTAATCCAGACAGACTCCAGACTAACAAAAGGAGGTATGGGAATTAGGGAATTTTGCGGTTCAAGGAGCAAAGACACAGCATGGATCGCAGCCTTAGTAGTAGGGTACCAGTTTCCCTATCCCAAATCCAAATACTCCAGACTGTACTAGGCACCTCTGGCGCCCTGGATGATTGCTGTGGACCTGTCTTTAGTCAAATTGCTTGGTGTGTACCAAAAGGTGTTTGGAATAAATCCTGTTCTTTATACCCACCCGAGCATGACTTTTTCATTTCTTTGAAGACTGTCCTGACAGAGCTCACCTGACGTGCCATGGTGGTGGCATATGCACTCAGACCTGTGCACCCACCTGCTTCTCAGAGGGAAATGTGTGTTCCAAATGATTGGAACACATGTGGGGTGTTCCAATCAAACCCCTTTCATGAAGGTGCAGTGTCTGGATTCCCTGGCTCAGGAGCTTGGGGCAGGATGCCCGTGCTTGTGCAGCACTGAGGACCTCACTGCTGGTGAGAAGGAATGTGTCCTGGGACTGCTGCTCCCCGGGGCAGAGAGCAGCCAGAGCACGGTGCAGGGTCCCACTGCAGCCTGGGCTGCACCACACCCTTGACAAGATGAAGGGAAATGTTTTATCCTGTGACATAAGACACAGTTACGAAGAAAAGGAAGCACCATCCATCCTTTGAAGATCTGCTGTAAGCAAACTCCATTACTGCCTGTGGCTCAAGGAGTGCCCTGAGCACCACGGCTGTGGCTGGCACAGGTTGCAGGGCAGCAGGTCCCTCCCTCTTGCTGCACTCACTCTGCCTGGCATCTCTCCACGGCCACGGCAGCAGCAGGACTCTGCAACATGCAGCTCTGAGGAAAAAGCTGTGTGACAGTCCCAGAGGTGCTCTCTGCTCCTGCCTCTCTGGGCACGCGGGCTGTAGCTCTGTGTCCTCAGCCCTGCTGCTCTGAGGACGTGAGCCCAAAACCACGCTGAGAGGTTGATGGTGCTGCTCCTAATGTGCCTGCACTGCTGATGTGCCACAGCAGGGATGCTAACAGGGTATGAGAGGGATGTGTTCATATGCTACAGGTGCACACAGATGCCTGGAAGCACTTGTGCCTGCCTTTGTCTAGGTACTATTGCAGCACAGAGATGGTATATCTCAGGATATGTGCTTTGTGACACACAGGGGCAGAGAGGTGAGGTGTTGGCTTGGGGACACCACAGCCATCTGCAAAACTGGGATGAAGTGTACAGGGGAGCCAAAGTTTTTGAAATACATGGACAATGGCCTGCCCTCTCACCATGGACCAGTGGTGCATTTCCCTTGCATCAGGGTAGGAACAGAGCCTGAAGTCTCCTCCTTCCCGCTGGCTGAACCGGTTTGTCTGCTCAGGTCATCTGTTTATGTGACCAGGGCCAGTGATCTTGTTCCCAAAGTCTAATCACCACTTTAGCCAGATGATGTCTGTGAGGGAAGGAGGAGCAGAAGCAGGAAGGTCTGTCCTTTCTGGAGGCAGCACAATCTAGGATTGCCTCAGCCTGACCTGGTGTCCTGATCTGAAGGCAGCCTGCAGAGCAGCACACCTGGGCAGGTATACCATCCTTCTCTCCAACAATGTCGCTCTGCCTGCATTAAGTTAGCTCAGTAATGCATGCTCAGCCATAATAATATCTCCTTAGAACAGGGAAGAGTTGAGTTTCACAGTTTGCTTTATTTTGCAGTGGTTAGTTGTGGCTGTTAGGCCTATAGCTGTTCCCTGGGTCACGCTGGTGGCTTTTGCCAGTTCTGGGGCTGCTCTGCACTGGCTGATAGAGGCAGCTCCAGCTCTCCCAGTCAGAAGAGGTGAACGCACAGGGTCTGGTTTCTGCAAAGGCAGGAGCAGATGGAGCTCTGGCACATCCTAGTCCTTCCTGGACAGAGGTGGCCCAGACGGGCACCTTCTGCAACAAAGGAGCCACAGTGGGGCTGCAGGTACATTGCCAGGGCTCCCCTCAGAGCCACCAGATTTGCAAACAGAGCATCCTGGTGTGCCTGGGAGGGCTGAGAGGAACAGGCCATCCCTGGCCACATATCTTCAGAAACTGAGTTTTGTCTGTGCTCCTACCAAAATTGAAAGGGGCACGAGTTCATTGTGCATAAGGATACCACTGGATAGCAGTCTTCAAGGAATGTGAGGCTGGCAGGAAAAAGGGAGAACCTTTTGCAGCATGACCAGTGCAACTGGCGGGGGAAAAAACTAAACCAGATTAAACCAATCCACCAGAAAAGCTTCTGGGAACTCCAGCTCTTTGGCAAATGGAAACAATCAGAAAGGTTCAAGCTAAGATGCCGGCTGAGTGCAAATGCTCTGACTTCAACTCAGTTATGCTAATTGATTAGCAATTGATTTTCAAAAACATTTACAATAACAGATTTAGAAAGATTTAATGTTCCAGAGCACATTCAACAGGCTTTGCTATTTTCTCATGTTTCTGAAGGGGAAATTCCTAATGCAGCATTGGATGTACTTGCAGGGACAGTATTGCTAGGGAAACTTAACCATCCTGAGTGGGAGGGCTGTGGTCTCTACTGACAACACTGAACCTAGGGGGTTGTTAGCACAGGGACACGTGGTTCTGGTGTGTTTATGTCAGCTGCTGCAGGCACAGGCAGCTGCCAGCCACTTCTGTGTCCTGGCTTTGCTGGGAATGTCTCTTGGGCACAGGCTGGTGCTCCTGCTTCAGCATCCACCTGGGTTTGTCAGCACAACAGTCATGGCAAGATGCACCCTTAGGAGTGGCTGGAGAGACGTGAGTCCACTGTTACATTTTCAGTGCAGCCATTCAAGTGATGTGCTCTGGGAAAGAGTCATCCCAGCTCTAGACAGAGTTTCCATCCCAGCTGCAGCCACTGGATCCTGCTTTGACCCTCCCTGTGCAGCCAAAGCCCTGCCCATCCCTGGTATCCCTTCTGACAGACAACCAGCACACTCTGCAGGCTTCCCAGCCTCAAGCACCTGCTTGACTCTCACTCAATTTTTCCTGTTCCTCAGTAAAGAGCATGAGAGGCCATAATGGGGGTTAACAGTAAGGCACTTACAGGCAAAGCAAGCAGAGAAAAGCTCTTTCCCAGCATGTCTGTACCCACCCTGAGTTGTAACCTGCTTCCTCAGTAGTTTTGAGTCAAAAAGGCGTCTTTGTATTTTTTGGTTGTAGAGAGGTTTTATTTTTTCTGCCATAAATTTGACCAGTCACTTTTTGGACCTGTGCATATTTGAGCATTCTGATGCCCTTGTGGGAAGGAGAGAAGAATTGCACAGTGCATTGACCACCTCACTCTCTTTATCTTTCTGCTGTCACTGTTATGTTTCATTTGATGCCGTGTAAGAACATATGGGCAATAATTTTCTGTTTCTCTTCATCATATAATTTTAAATGACACAGATCTGTGCTATTTCTCCTCTTATTTGGGCTGGAATTGCATTCAGCTGTGCTGTTCCTGTGTGGAAGCTGTCACCCAGCCCTGACTCCACTCACAGGATTTCCCTGGGCCTCTACTCATTGCAGTGCATCACTTGAGGTGGAGGGAGGATGGCTGTGCACAGCTGTGCACAGTGATTTTGTGGGGGCTGTTCTGCTGGGCACGTGAGATCACACAAATGCTCAGGATGCCCTGGAACCATATTTTATGGGATTTGCCCATATTTGATGTAATTTGCCCATATTCAATGGGATTTGCCCATATTCAATGGGATTTGCCCATATTCTATGGGATTTGCCCATATTCGATGGGATTTGCCCATATTTGGTGGGATTTGCCCATATTCAATGGGATTTGCCCATATTCAATGGGATTTGCCCATATTCTATGGTATTTGCCCATATTCGATGGGATTTGCCCATATTTGGTGGGATTTGCCCATATTCAATGGGATTTGCCCATATTCGATGGGATTTGCCCATATTCGATGGGATTTGCCCATATTTGGTGGGATTTGCCCATATTTGGTGGGATTTGCCCATATTCAATGGGATTTGCCCATATTCTATGGGATTTGCCCATATTCGATGGGAATTTGCCCATATTCGGTAGGATTTGCCTATATTTGGTGGGATTTGCCCATATTTGGTGGGATTTGCCCATATTCGATGGGATTTTCCCATTTCACAGCCCAGGAGGAGGCCTGGGCAGCCATGCCCTGCAGCCAGGGTGGTCTGTGCTCCATGGCAGATGCTGCAGCCTCTGATGTTGTTCAGACCTGCTACACCCATGATGTTGTCCCTGAATGAAAGTGAAGCCCATTCCTTTCTCACATATTGCGCCTTACACTGGCATATGCAAATGTAACCAACCAGGCTGCTCCTCGACATGGTGTTTGCAGCAGCCCAGATCAGGTTCTCGTGAGCAGGTGCACCTGTTACTTTTACCATCCCAACAATTCATTTTTATCCATTCCAGTAATTTTATCAGCAAAAGTTTTTTATTTCTCCCTGGTTGCTAATAGCTTATAGCAGTGATATGTGAATAGAGCTAGAGATACACCTGTCAAATGGCTGCGTAAGATAAGTCTCCTCAGTAACCAAGTTCTTTTGGCTCTGTTAATACTGAGGACACTAACGGCAGCATACAGCTAATTTTTCTTATTAGAATGCCATGCAGAACGTAGTCAAATGACTTACAGATTTCTAAGCATGCCCCATCTCTCTCATTAGCTCTATCAAACTTGTAGGCTTATAAAAAAAGTTACATAAAATAATTTGAAAGTACCTCTTTCAAATTACATTAAATTGGATTCTAGTTTTTACTGACTTACCCAGGACATCCTTTGACTGCTTGTTTGTGATTGCTTGGGAGGTATGTTGAACTAACTGCTGTGTAGTTTCTTGGATATCCGTGTGAACAAATTTAAATACTGACAAGACATTGGTATTTTTCCCCCTAGTAATCTTAAGTTCCCCAGTGTGCCATGATTTGTTATAAAGAAAAAAAATAAATGGTTCAGTGAACTCATTAGCCAATTAAATACTCTTGGATGCAAGCTCTTCTCCTGCACATTATAAAAATTGTTACTTACACAGTTTAGCATCTTCCTTAATTACTGATGGAATAGAAAGTATTTCATTACCACTGTAAAATATGAATACTGCACATAGTTGTTTCAAATGCAGAGCAGAAATATTTACTGAGTTACTGGATGTCATTATGCAGAACGTGTGCTGCGCACAGACACCTGGGGCAGGTGCCCAGTGCCTGCAGGTCTCTGGCTCTCTGCCGCAGGGGCACTCTGCTCTGGGGTCGGTGTTTCAGAAAGGCTCAGAGAGAGGAGGAGTCAGAGCAGCACCGCGAGTGGGAGATGGGCTGCAGGGGCTCCTGCAGCGGCAGCTGTGGAGGTGAGGGGCTTGGACACCCCAAGGCTGCTCCTCAGTCCTGTGTGCAGGTGTGGGTGCCTGTTCTCCAGCTCCGGGGTCACAGGGCAGGAGGGACAGAGAGCCCCCCTCCCAAAGAGCGCCAGGGACCCCTTCATTGTCCCCTGGCACCCACTGCTGGACCCCACTGTGCCTTCTTGCTCAACCTCCCCGAGGGCTGATTCAGCACTGCCAGGCCTTCCCAGTGGCACTTGGAGGGAAAACCAGATACAGCGGCTGGAAACTGATTCTGGGCAAACACATATTAGGAATTAGACAATTTTAATAGCAAGGACAATTAATCTTGTAGTTAATTGGATCTTAGAACAGGTTATGGTGGTGGACGTAGATTTCTTATTTCAGGGGCTGTTTTTAAATCACAGGGGGATCTGCCCTAGCCCAGACCAGGGTCCATCTGCATGGAGCTCAGCCCAGTCCCAAAGAGATCAGGCCGATTAATTACAGATCTCTGAACCTTCACTGGGCTGCCACAAGCTGCTGTCGCCACTGGGACTGTGTTTGGCCCCAGGATAATAAGTTCCAGTTTCCCTTCCCAGCACTGCTAACTCTATTCACACCTCACTGACGGCTCTGACTTAACCTGAGTTTCCTTCATTCGACCCCACTGCTCTGTACTGGCTCGATCAGATTCTTTGCTCTGGGTGTGCTGGCTGCAGTGGTTTCTGAGAAAGACAGTCTGAAATAAATGGGGGTGCTGCTTTTATTAACTTATTTAAATATTTGGTCTTACATCGCTTCTCTCACAAGCTTTATCTTTGACATCTCAGCTGCCTGGCAGCACCAAGCATGATTCACCTGAGCGGGACGGACAGTGCTCAGGAGTTCTGAAGGACCCCGGGGCTGGATGTGACCCACAAAAGCAAACCCCATCCTTTCCCCAGCACATGAGCACCTCGGGGGCTGCCCGACAGCCCTGGCTGTGATTCCCCCCGAGGAGGCACTGCAAAGTGCCCTGACTTGGGGCAGAAGGAACCTCAGAGCCCGTCCCAAGCTGCGACCCCCGCACAGCAGCACAGTGCCCCTGAGCAGAGCTTGGCTGGGCTCCCGCTGGGGGCTTGCTTGTCCCAACAGCAGCTCTCCCACTGCCGAGGGCTTCTGCTCCTTCTTTGCGAGGAGCAAGGCTCCAAATACTTCCTGCACTTCTGTTTCCATCCAGAGGTGCTGCAGCAGATGCTGATCTCTGAGGTGCCGTGCTGCACAGGTGAATCCCAGGGGAGCAGACCCCTTTTGCACGCTGGTGCTCCTTGGCTTGAGTCCTGGTCCGTTCTCTGGCTCATTCCACACCTCAGCAGAGTCACCTGCAGCTGCAGCTGCTTACCAGGGGTGGGTGCTTCAGGTGGCTAAAAGAATCCCCAGCAAAGGTTTCAACAAAAGCTGGTTTGGTATAACTTTGCAGTAGTAGCAGAAGACAGCAAGGATGGTCAGAAGACAACAAAACCTGCCTCAAGGAGAAAACCTGAGCAGTGACAAAATAACAATATCTTAACATGGAAAAATTACCTGAGTACCCCTCCTATGAGGGAAGGCTGAGGGAGCTGGAACAGTTCAGCCTGGAGAAGGGAAGGCACCAGGGATCTCATCAGTGTGGATAGATTCCTGTGGGGAGAGCACGAAGGCCATGGAGGCAGGCTGTTTGCGGTGGTGCCTTTGACTGGGCTGTGCTCCCAGCTGAAGAAATGATGTTCATGTGCCAGCCTGTGTTCTGCATAGTGTTGCATAACCCATTTTGTTCTGAATCCTGCATCCTGCACTCTAAGAACACCAGCTTTGCTTACAGGCTCTCACAGAGCCGTGAGATGTATGTCTGTATAGTGACCTGCAGGTGATGGACGTCTCCTGAATGAACAGTTCTGGAGTGCCATGCTCACATAACTGCTGGGGCAGAGCAGTGCATGTGGAGAGAGCTGCTTCTGGGCTAAACATGCAAGAGGTACCAGCCCTGTGCCTTAGAAGCCCCATAAATTATCTAAAGAATTTGGTTAACATCTCTCTCCCTGAGCAGGATCCAAACACAGGAGTGAGAGAGGGCTTGGCTCTCCTAAGCAGAACAATCCTCAAAGGACTATGTGAAAGGAATATGTGAACCTTGTCCAGGACTACAGAAACAAAAACTTCTGGTCTGAGATCTTGTCAGCAGCAAACCCATGCACCTGGGAGTGCTCTTACTGCTGTAAATGAGGATCCTGGACTCTCATTGCTCTGCTATGGCCCTGCCAGGTCTAGCTCTGAACTACCTTCCCCAGGCATGAACACGCAGACAGGTTTCACTGTCAGAAGCTGAAGACAGAAGTACGTGGGGCAGCTCTGCAGTCAGGGAGAGCCTGAGGGAGCACGTCTGCAGAAGGCAGCTGGGACCTCCTGGGTGGCCCTTGCACACGAGCTGCTGCCCACCTCAGGCAGCGTGTGGCTGCAGAGCCTCGGGGACTGTGCCATGGGCACCCCCAGCAGCAGGGTCTGTGCCTGGAGGGAGCCCAGCTTCGGCCAAGCAGCACCACGGCCACAGCCAGCCTGTTCCCTAGACTTCCCAAACTTGGAGTAAATAATTTTACAACGTTACTCTGGCTTTTAATATGTTTAGCAGCTATATTGCAGGAATGCCTAGAGGCTGTGACTAGATTTAGTCCTGTTGTGCTAGATTCCGTGCAGAGATAGTAAGTGGAGCAGGTAGAGGCATAAAGTTAAGACTGCATAGCAGTTTCCATTAGGAAGACCTGCTTTCATTTCCCAGTCTGTCATTACGCTTTAACTGTTGCAGTTGTGGTTGCTGTGCTGTGTTACTCAGAACTTTACCCATTACAGATACAGCAACAATTAATTGCTCTGTATTTGGCCAACAGCTGGTGCCTCAGGAACACACTCCAGACTCTCCACCTCTGAGGGGAGAGCTGGCCCGGGTGGTTCTTTTCCTGCCCAGTAGCACGGGATCAAATTTTCCCTAATGAACAGCCTCTGAGGATCCCACTTTGCAGGGTCTGAGCAAGGGCATTTTTAAAGGCTGAAGGTTTTGTCCTGGGATCCTCTGTGCTGATCAGACAGGTCATGCACCATCTTCACTACAGACGCTGTCCCACGTGCCAAGTGTTGAGCAGGACACTTTCCAGTCTTTCCTGCTGACTCCAGAAGGGCAGGCAAACAGACTTGTCCATGTCCACATGTCTGCAGCAAGGAATGAGGAGGAGGAAGAAGCTTGAGCAGTTCTAAAGCAGAAAACAGAGAAGAGAGGTGGTAAGCAAAGGCAGACTGAGGGTGGAGGAGAGGGGCCAGGCTGGTCTGTGATTGCTGAAGGCAGACTGGACTTGAATTCAGCACTCAGGGCCCAGCTTGGTGAGACTCAGGACCACCTGCTGAGACTGAAAAACACGAGCCATGGCACAGTGACCCCAACACAGGAGAGAGCAGGTCTCCTCCTGACTCTTTTTTAACTCAGTGTCTGATAATGTTCCTAGCAAGGTCCTGAGAGATCTCCATCAACAGCTGAGAGTGCAGTGAGACATGGGGCTTTACAAATTGCACACACAGTTTATATTTCTGCTGTACCTGGCGTGTTGGACAGTCTATCTCCAGGCACATTAGGGAAATACACTGGTTCCTTGAGAGGGAGTGATGAAGCCCTTTAAACTGGAATCAAGGGGCTTTCTGCAGAGGTGTGTGGAGAGGGAAGGATGCCCAGGAAGCATCTGAGCAGTGGAGGTCTGAGCCTCAAGTGGAAGCCATGGAAACTGCATTCCACTAGGCAGCAAGAAGCTGTGGAATATTCAACATCGGTTACACAGCTGCAATTGGGAAAGCTCATGGAAGTCCAGTGGGTGGACGTGCAGCCTGGACCCTTATTCCAAGCTGACTCACCCTGTGAGGATGGTGGATGAGGGAGCT
Organism: Motacilla alba alba; assembly: GCF_015832195.1. Taxonomy (NCBI): domain Eukaryota; kingdom Metazoa; phylum Chordata; class Aves; order Passeriformes; family Motacillidae; genus Motacilla; species Motacilla alba. The sequence goes on from NC_052017.1 coordinate 169,973, forward strand.
CTGTCCTGTTTGATGTACACATGAGAGTATAGCAGCACATCTTTGCTTTATTATTCTTACAACAATTTGCACATGAGTTTCTACCTCTACTACAAAGTCTCATGAGACAAAGTAAACCAAAGTGGAGTAAATTGCTGGGGCCCTGAGCACATTCCCCCCTCCTTGGGGGAGGTTTGACTCTCCAGGGTCAGGGCCAACTCACAGGATGAAGCCATCTGTCATCAGATCTGCTCTGCTCACCTTCCTCAGCTCCTGTGGGAATGCACCCTGGCCCCTGCCTTGCTACAGCCCTTCCTGCCTGGCCTCCCACCCTCTGGAAGCAGCCTTTCCTTGCTGCTCGTGGCACGGAACACACTCAGTGTTTGAAGGGAGACGGGGGCTGCAGGAGTGCACGTGTATGATCAGGTAAGCAGAACCTTGACCTTGGAGACATCAGCAGGGACTGGCAGGGTGCAGGCTCCTGCTGTGCAGAGGGCAGAACTGAGCCTGCCTCTGCAGTCTCCAGGCAGGACCTGCAGTCATGGGCACGGGCTGCCATCCTCCCTCCCGTGGGGAACAGCCCACCCCCAGCTCGCTCAGGTCTCCAGCAAGGCCACTAAAGAGAGCAGCTTCCTGCTGCTCTCAAATACCTTGCTAACCCATCTGCGGGTGTGAGGTGTGGGCTGGTTACACAGAAAGGATTCATCGAACAAGTGATCAAATTATATTTATTTGCTCAGGAGTCAGAAAGCTGCTTGCACAGCCTGATCTGGGCCCTTCTGAGTGCAGCCTCGAGATCCAGTAACACATGGCTATGCTTTCACTTTCTCATGGTCTAAGGTGCTTTCATGGCAGGGAAGGGACCCAAGCTAAGTGCATTGAAGATGACTGCAACTTGAAGGTTTCTTTACCACAGACAGCTGGTGGATGAGGCAGGAGAGCTGGGGCAAGGACAGACAGAAGCCGGTGCTGACCCGCAGATCTGGAGCCATGTCCCTAATTGTGTCACCAGTGGTCTCTGCTGTGGGATTCATCCAAGTGCCTGTCAATGCCATATTCCTTCCCACCATGGAATCTGGGCCCTAATCCTGGACTAGGGGCCACAGCCAGTCCATGACCTGCAAAGACGAGCATCTCTGACTCTCTCAGCAATCCAAGGGCAGGAAATGTCTGCATCAGAGTGCTGACAGGGATCCCCTATGCCAGGCCTCAGTTTCATGATTCAATATTTGAGCCTGGATGATTATTTTACCATTGACTTCTCCACACCCATTTCCCTGACTTGGAGCAGGGCTGTTCTTGCTGCGGAGGGATAACTCTTTGGGACCACAAGGATGTGCCACAGAAGAAGGCACAAAAGACAAGAAAGAAAGAGGAGGTTGTGTGATGTCATATCTGGGCCCTGGGGATTCAGATTGTGCCTGTTTAGTGGAGGAAGGCTGAGTTTCAGCACAGTGGGCCCATTTTGCCTTACTTAAATGCTCCACACAGGATCCAAGTGCCCAACTCCATGGCTGGGCTGTCATGTCCCACAGAAAACACGCACTTCACAAAGGGGCGTTCCAGACATGCTCAGGGACAAAGCAGAAGGTGATGGTAGAGAAATCCATGTGTTTACACAGCTATCGATGCCACCAGGGAGCCTGGGTAGCTAAGCAGCCAGGGGTGCTGCATCCCTGGTCAAAGGGGAAATGCAGGCAGGAACACACAAGGCACTTGAGAAGAGGAATACGCCCAGGTGAGAGCTAGAGGTCTGGAGTATCACTGTGCCACTGAAACTGCAGCTGGAGTGAGCACCGACATGACTCCAGCTTGCAGTTCTTGCCTTCCGAGCACTTTAAAAATCCTGATCCTCTTCTGAAGCAGGGCTTCAGTTTGCTTCCTGCAGGTCTGATCAGCAGCTCTCTATAGACAGGACAACCCAAATGCCGAGCAGAAAGTCCTCTGGTTTAGCGTGGGGACTCCCCACAAGGGGCGGGCCATGTTCCTCTGGATGCAGCGAGCGCAGCGGAGCCGCGGCTCGGGAGCCTTCGCCTCGCACGGCTCCCGCCTGCTCTGCAGACGGAGCGATGCGCACCGGGGCCGCTGCCCTCACCGGGGGACGAGTGACACACGGAGTGCGGGGGCGAGCGGTGCCGGGGCCGGGGGGCGCAGCAAGAGGGGGCATTGCGGGGTGCACACCCCCTCCCACCCCGACCCGAGCGCGTCTGCGGGAGGCCCCGCGGCGCCCGAGCCCGCCGGTGCAAGGAAACCCCGCTCCGAGCTGACAGGGCTCCAGGGCCGAGAAAGGGGCACTCCCGACCCTGCCCCGTGGTTGCTCTCCCCGCGCCCTGTTCGGGCGGCCTGCGGACACGGCACGGCACGGCACGGGGCGGCCGGTGCCTGGCCAGGGCCGGTCCGTCGGGGCGCTGGAGCCGCCCTTCGCTGCCGTCCCCGGAGCACTCCCCGCGGGCTCGGCCATCAGGAGCTGCCGGGAGGGCCGGCTCGGGTCCGGTATGGGAGCCCGGGTGGTGCCGGCGGAGCGGAGCCGGTTCGCCCCGTCCGTGGGCCCGGGCCCGGAGAGGGCAGCGCGGAGAGCGCGGCCCTGTCCCGTCCCCACAAAAGCACCCTTGTCCTGGCCCCGTAATTGCTAATCATCAATCACCATTAATAACAGCTGATGAGGCGGGAGGGGGAGGTGCCTTCCCAGGGGCCGGCCGCGCCGGGGGAGCGGGGCGCCTTGCCCCGCCGGAGCGGGCGCTGAAGGAGGAACTCGACCGTGATGTGCAGAAGATGGATGAGAGCAGAGGGCGACACCCCCGCCCGCCTCCCCTCCCCTCCTCCCCCTCCCCTCGGCGGCCCGGCCCGGCCCCCCCGCGGCGGGGCGGGCGGGCGGCTCCGAGCGCGCCTCCACTCCGCCGCGCCGAGCCAGCCAGCGAGCGGGCGGGCGGGCGGGCGGCAGCTCTCGCCGGGCGCCGGAGCCCACGGGAGGCGGAGGGCGCGGGCCGGGGCCGGGGCCGCGGCGGCGGCGGGGCCCGGCGGCGGCGGGATCGCGGCGAGTTGGCGGCGGCCCGAGCTCACCGGAAAGTTGGTGCCGGCTGAGCCGGAGGCGCCCGCTCGCCATGCAGAGACCCGGCGGCCAGGGGACCGCCTTCTCCATCGACTCGCTCATCGGGACGCCGCCGCCGCGCTCCGGGCACCTGCTCTACACCGGCTACCCCATGTTCATGCCGTACCGGCCGCTGGTGCTACCGCAGGCGCTGTCCCACGCCCCGCTGCAGTCGGGGCTGCCGCCGCTGGCCCCGCTCGCTTCCTTCGCCGGCCGCCTCACCAACACCTTCTGCGCCAGCCTGGGCCAGGCCGTGCCCTCCATGGTGGCGCTCACCACCGCCCTGCCCAGTTTCTCCGAGCCCCCCGACGGCTTCTACCCGCCGCAGGAGCTGCCCCCGCCGCGCGCCACCCCCGACGCCGGCTGCCGGCGCGGCGCCGACGGCCTGGAGGCGGAGGAGCTGCCCCCGGGCCGCGACAAGGGGCCGCCCGAGCCGCCGCTGCACTTCCCGGACCCCTTCCCTGGCCTGGCAGGTAAGAGCGGCGCGGGCCCGTCCTGCCCGGCGCAGAGCGGCCGCCCCGCCTCACCGGAGCGCCGCAGCCCCGGGGAGACCTTCCCGGCTCCTCTCCGCCGTCCCGGCGGCGCTGGGGGCCGGCGGTCCTGCGGGCCGGAGCTCGCCAGGACGGCACCGCGGAGCCGAGGCGCTGGGGGCCGGGGCGGGCAGGACGGCGGGGTAGCCAGCGGGACCTGCCCTCGGCTGCACTCCCGACCCGGCTCGGTGCACCGGACCGGTTCCCCTCCGTCCCAAGCCCGGTCCGCAGCTTTCCCGGGTGGGAGTCCAACTTCCTTACCTCGGCCGGGCCGCGGGGCGGGAGGGCGGCCGCTCCTGGCCGGACCAGTCGCACGGAGCTCTCCGAGGTCCTGGCACTCGGCCCGGGCGAGCGGGGCGGAAGGTGGCGGGGCGTCCCGGGGCTCGGTCCGCAGCCCTCCCCGCCCGCACCGATCTTGGTCCTGGTCCCCGTCCCGGTGCTGTTCGGTGCGGCGCGGGGCCGAGCCTTGTCCCCAGCGTGGTGCGGCGGCCCGGCCCGGTGCCTCCCGGCGTCGCCGTGCTGCGACTGCCGGCTTCCTAAAGTTTCCCCCGAGCTCGCCCCGGCGGAGCAGGTCCCGCTCCGAGGCGGCCGCCCGCAGCCCCGCTCTCCCCCGTCCCGGCCGCCGGCTCGGCACCGGCTCGGCCCGACGGCGCGGGCAGGCGGCAGCGCCCCTCCCGGGACCCCCGGGCGGACGGGAACGGCTCTCGTCGGGGTCCTCGGCTTTGTGCGCTGCGACCGCTCCCCGAGCGCGCCAGCACCAGCCTCGGAGACTTGTTGCTCCGTATTTCTCAGCCAGGTCCAGCACTCAGCTCTTCCCCGTGGTCCTGCAGCACGGGGCGTGAGGGCTCCCTGCGGCAAGACACAGACGAGCCAGCTGCTGCTTCTCTGGCACGGCCTCTCTTGAACTGTCTCTCCTGGCCGCTCCTGGGATCCACCTTTGTCTCACAAGGCTTCTTGGCATGGATGTGTGCTGAGAATCTCTGCTGCTTCTTGCAGTGCTTGGCTGTTTGTTCTCCATCCTCTCTTCAGTCTCTCCTGGGTAAGCCCAGGTGTCTTCCTTGCCCTGCCTTATCCCTCAGAAAAGCATTTCACTCACTCAGGTACCCCTTAGACCTCTCATCCCAAGTAGGACACTGGGGGCATTCTGCCTCCCCCTTGCCTGTGGGGGTTATTGGTGCTCCTCCAGCGCTCCCCGGCCTCTGTGCTGAGCCAAAAGCCCAATGCAATCTTCCTTTTTTTGTGAAAGTCTTCTCAGGGGCAGCACTGCCCTGGCCAAAACCAGGTCTATACAGCCTCACCTTTCCCATCTGTGAGCAGACGAACCTCATTGGGCTTGATCTCCCTCTATGGCTCCTTCAAACCTGAGCCCAATGTGTTCTCTACTCCCAAGGGACTCAGACAAACTGTCCCAGACCGTGGCCACTTCTGAATCCAAGAATTGCTACCTCTAAGACTTTTCCTGTTGCAACTGGCCGATATGATGGAAGGGAAGATGTCTTGCTACAGCTGTTCATCCCTGCTGCCTCTGAGCACTGGGGCTGCTCTGGAGCCTTGGGGGGTGCTTGTCCTTGTGCACAGGCATGTGCTCATGTGGACCCAATTCCGTGGGCTGCTTTGCCCAGGTCCAAGAGGATTTGTCAGGCCATATGTGCCTACCTTCTCCTTTACCTACTGCTTCTCCTGGCTTACCAGACAAAACTGGAGATGGACAGTGGGGTTTGTTTTACAACCATCTTAGAGGAAGCTCAGGAGGGTTGTTGTGCGCTTTTTCCAGTACTAAGGAATGGAAAGATGATTCATGTCAACAGGAGTCACCAAAAACTGTCTGTAATGCGGTTTGCTTTCGCATCCAGTCTGTGGCCCTGACCAAAAGCAGTTGTCCAGGGAAGAGCAAGAGAGCACACCCTGTTCAATGGTCAATTCTAAAATGATACTTCCCTCACATCCAACCATCTGCACATCAGGGACTTCCTGTGCCAAGTGTTGTTCCTGTATATTTAGTAAACTTTGACTAATTTGTTTTCTGTGGCCTTATCTAATCTCCCCTGGAGTCCACCAGAAAGGAGGGATAACCTTGACATCAGCCACATCAAGATGGCAAGATGTTCCACAGATTTTTTACCTGTAGAAGAGCCTTGTGAAGAATAAATGCCCCCTTTTGACAGTTTTGCTGACATTTAGTGACCTATACTCTGGAGTGACTGCTGCTGTCCCTAGGCTCTGTTAGTATCTCCGTCATGCAGGTGTCTGTGGACACAGGATCAGTTGCTTCCTGGATCAGCCAAAGGAATTATTGCACTATTTTAGGACTTCTCTCTGCATCCACTGGGTTTGAAATTGCTTCCAGCAACTGCCACCCTTCTTGAGTAGGGAGAGGCAGCAAAGCTTGAAGTCTGGTTTATTTCCACAGCTGCCACAAAGGTATGACCCCTGGTGTAAGGGTACTTAACATCCCTAGCTCTCCACACCTCTTGTGAGAGCAGGTTTGTTCCTGAGCTGTACAGATCTCCTCTGAGATTCAGGCAGTAGTCTGAGACTCTTTCCTGGTTTGGTGTAGAGACAGCACATTCAGTCAGGGACAGGGTGAAGTTTCTGTTGTTGCCCTTACCAACACAGGGCTCATCACAGCACCCATTCCTCACCCTGCTCTTCTTGGTGCTTTCCTGACAGCTTTGTCACCTGTGACACTCAAGTCTCTTCACCATGCTTTCCACATCCATAATCACAGAGTTACAGAATGGTTTGGGTTGGCAAGAACCTTTAAAGGTCGCCTAGTCCAAACACCCTGCCGTAGGCTGGGACATCTTCAGCTACATCAGGTTGCTCAGAGCCCTGTCTGACCAGGCTTTGGGTGTTGCTGGGGATGTGGTATCCACCACTTACCTGGGCAACCTGTCCCAGTGTTTCACCCCACTCGTTGTGAATAATTCTTTCTTCTACCTCATTTAATCGACCCTCTTTTAGGTAAAATCATCACCCCTTGTTCTATCACAAGAGAGTTTAAAGTCTCTCTTTGTCTTTCTTGTAAGCCCTCCTTAAGTACTCAAAGGTTGCAATAAGGTTTACTTGGAGCCTTCTCTTCTCCACGCTGAACAACCCCAGCTCTCTCAGCCTGGTCTCACAGCAGAGGTGCTCCAGCCCTCAGAACATTTTTGTGACCCCCTTTGGACTCTCCTCAATGTCTTTGACAAGATCAATGAACAGTTGTGACTTTGTGAAAAACAAACCAGCGGGTCAGCCCTGTTCTTCATTTACTGCTTCTCGTTGATTTTTCAGTCATGATGCTTTGCTTTGTGACAGCTTCACTTCATGTTCAAAGGCCTTGAAAGTCTCAGTACACCCCAACCACATGGGTGGGATCCCCTGCCTGCATTCCTTCCTTGCTGGGGACATAGTAAGTGACTAACAGACCAATATACCAATTTTCTTTGTGAACACATTCAATTTAGATTATGTTATCAAGTAGTTCCAAGTTCCTTACTGCAAACCCAGCCCTTTTATAAAACACAAATGTGAATGCTCCATTTAAAATTTGGCGTCAGGTTAAGAAGAGTATTCAGAGACAGCCCCTGTTTTGCAAACCATCATGTTGCTCAGTCTTCTCCCAGTCTCCTGGGGCACAGCCTGGCCTGACAGGAGCAAGCTGCCCTAGGAGCGCTGTTTGCTGGTGTGGCTGCTGGGATGCCATCCTCCATCCCTGGGCAACTGCAGTGGCAGGACAGGACCTAAGGAGCCCTTGGGGAAGAGACTGAATTCCTTATAAGAGCTCTCACCTTGTCAGGCCCCATGCTCCACCAGAGAGGGGTGGTACACAGAAGTGAAAGCTCTTCTTTTCTTCGGCAAAGTGCTTGCACGAGGTTGTGCAATGGCAGCCAAAGGGCTCCTTGCCACCTGCTGCTGATCCTCAGCCCCACAAGCACTAAATCTCTGGGTCTTTACCCTCTATGCACATGGGAAATCTCTTTCCCTACCCCTGACCCTCAGGAAGAAAGAAATCACTCTGCAGCAGGATAGAGATGAAGTGTTCTTTCCCACTGTAGGAAACAGGAAGAGCAGGGAGAATATTCCAAATCTCCAAAGCCTGGTCTCTGGAAGCCGCAGGCTTGCTGCAGGACTGACAAGGGATGTGGGAGCTCCACAGTCACCAGACTACCAGCAATGTCTGCTGGGCTCAAGTAGTCTTCTGCAGTTCTGTTTGTGTATTTAAACCCTGCACTGTCAGGCTTCTGAGGGCTGTTCTGCCTTTCCCCCTGAGATGAGGTAAGGTGGCCAACGATCCAGGAGCCCTGGCTGCATGTGCCAGTACCTGGACACTGCTTAGGAGCTTGGAGAGCAGCTGCTTCTCCTTGTGCATGTTGGATTATATAGAGCAGCAGTGCTTCAGGACAACTCCTTCCAGCAGTGATTACTGCTCTTGGGTCAGACTTGAAGAATTTTCTGGTCTCTTCTAGTCTCAGCATGACAGAAAAGCCTCTTCACCTGCTTGTGCACAGCTGTGGGTCCTCCCTTCATGACCCCTGTCTGTGGCTGAGAGCATCTTCTCACTCTGAGCCCTTCTACTGTGGAAGTGACTGTCTTCCAAACCTCCTTCCTCTGTCTGTCTCCCACCTGTCTGTGTCCTCCCTTGCTCCATGGCTGTTTAATCCTTCAGGCAGCAGTTTGGGATGCAGGAAGCTTGCAAGGAAGAGTTTCATACCCCAGTACCCTGTCAGTATCCTCACAGGCATCTTAACAGAGATGTCTGCCATGATCCAAGCACGGCATTCTGCCTATGGCCTGGGACGAGGTGCTGTCTGTTGGGTGATGCTGACAGGTTCTGCCCTGCCCCTCTGCCCACTGCTGGGCATAGCTGAGCCCTGAGCATCGGCTGCCTCAGCACCTTGTTCCCTGGCTGCACAGTCTGCTGTGGTGCATCCTTGGATTAGGGAGGGAGAGCCAGAAGTGTGTCCTGTAGAGCCCTGCAGAGAGGTTTGCTGGGCTGGAGCTGCTCTGGATGCTGTTTCCAGGACAGTTCTTCAGCTCCTGGCTGGCTACTTTCTAACAGCATCGGTGGTCTGGTGCACTGGAAAGAGACAGGGAGGGCTGAGCTGAGAGAGAAGGTGTGGGCGTTCTTTCCTGCGCAGAGATCCAGGCAAGCCCTGAAGTGTTGTGATGTTCTCTGCTAGACCGAGACCGTGGTGCTGCTACGGCCGGGCCGTGGGACGGGGATGGGGCGGCTGCGGAGGGGGTCAGGGCCCGGGGTGGCCGCCGGCTCTGTCGGGCGGCTGCGGGGAGAAGGGCGCTGCCCGCAGCGGAGCCGGTGCGGCTGCGGGCGGAGCCGGGGCTGCCGCTTCGCCCGCTGCGGGACGCGGTAGCGACGGGGTCCGAGAGAGCGGGAGGAGCTGCAGCCCCCCGCGGGACGGGGAGAGAGCTTCCCCCGGGCTGCGGGGCTCTGGGAACGGGGGGAGCCGGGCGGGACGGGCTGCGGGGTGCGGCGGACACTGACGCTGTGTGCCCCGCAGACGGGAAGGCGTACAGCTCAGACGAGGAGAAGCTGGAGGTGAAGTCGGCGGCGACGCCGTGCAGCGAGCGGGAGGAGGAGAGCTCGGCGGGCGAGAGCGAGGAGGAGCCCTTCCTGGACGGGGCGGCCGCCGGCACCGCGCTGGGAGCCAAGGGCAAGGGCAAGGGCGGCCCCGCCGCCGAGCAGCCCCCGCCGGGCTCCGCGGCCGGGAAGAGCCGCCGGCGCCGCACGGCCTTCACCAGCGAGCAGCTGCTGGAGCTGGAGAAGGAGTTCCACTGCAAGAAGTACCTGAGCCTGACGGAGCGCTCGCAGATCGCACATGCCCTGAAGCTGAGCGAGGTGCAGGTGAAGATCTGGTTCCAGAACCGCCGCGCCAAGTGGAAACGCATCAAGGCTGGCAATGTCAGCAACCGCTCGGGAGAGCCCGTCCGCAACCCCAAGATCGTGGTGCCCATCCCGGTGCACGTCAATCGCTTCGCCGTGCGCAGCCAGCACCAGCAGATCGAGCAGGGCGCCCGGCCCTGAGCCCGGCCGGGCTCCCGGACCCTGGGGCGGGCCGAGCGCCCGCTCCCCCTCCTGTGTACATGTCCCTTATTTATTCCGTGTAAACTCTGTACATACGGCAGCGTGTCCTTCTGTCCGTGCCATGGGGAGCGCGGCCGCCTGGCCCTCGGGCCCTGGCCGCCCGCTGGGCCGGGCTGAGCCGGGCCGGGCCGGGCCGGGCCGGGCCGGGCCCTCGCTGCCGCTGGCGCCCGCCCGTGTATAGCTGTGATTTCAATAAATTATTTTCTATGGAGAAAGACCACGTTCTTCCTCGCTGCAGGAACGGGGGTCCCGCGGCCCCGGCCCGGCGCGGGCAGAGGAGAACAGGGAGGGCAGAGGATGGGAACAAGGACAGGGACAGGGACACGAGCAGGGCCGAGAGGCGGCCGCGGAGGTCGGGGCGGCCAGCGGCCGGGGAGAGGGGGAGGCTCCGGGGCTCTCCCGCCCCTCGGCCGGTGCCGGTACCGGGGCCCGCGGAGCCGGAGGCTGTGCGCGCAGCAGCGGCGGCCTTGCGGGCTGATCGCACCCGCTGCTGTGCCGGTGCCGAGATGCGGGAGAGAGGAGGATGGGGCGGGCCGGGAGGCGCCCGGGAGCATCCCCAGGTCGGGCCTCCCGCCGGCGGAGCCGCGGCCAGGAGCGGCTCGGGAGCGCCTCCGCAGCTCATCCCGGAGTGGGGGAATGTGTGTGCTGCTGCAGATCCCAGCACGGCTGCGGCCCCTGCCCGGGCCCGGCTCCCTGCTGCTGATGCCCTGGGACAGGTGCAACAACAAAAGGGGCTCGCACATCCAGGCCAGCCATGCTCTGCTCTTGAGAGCCATTGCAGGAGATGCTGCTTCCGCAGCCAGCCAGCTCAGATACCGAGCCCAGCCCCAGAACCCCATGAAGACCCAGCTTTGCACAGGGCTGCATGCCCAGTCGAGAGCACAAGGGCCACGTGGCTCCCTGGGTGTCCAGCCTGGGAAAACTCTGTTCTGGTGTGACAGACAACAGTGAGTCCATGGAGCAAAGCAGCTCCCATGCCTGTGCTGTGGTAGCAACACCCATTGCAATGTCACCAGAGGTTCCTGGAGAGGGGGAGGGCTCTCTCCAAGGTTTGGCTGGGGCACCAATTGCTCACAGGTTTGATAGGGAGTTGGGTCACAAACGGGCCAGCCAGCTCCCTTCCCTGGGAGACACAGCTTGGGAGAGCAGGAGCTATCCCTGACAGCCAGAGCTGACTCCACCTTCCCCTGATGCCATAGCAAGGGCTGGGCCATCTCTGTGCTGCCTGGGGAGCAGTGCTCCCTCTGCACGTCCTTTCCCTCTTTGGCAGGTATTCTGTTCACCTGGAGTGTGGGGTCCATGCTCAGCCTGTGGAGCTGAGTCCTCCTGCAGTGCCCTGCAGCTTCGGAGCACTGGAGGGTGGCTGTCCCTCCCCCTTGGCTGTTGGCTCCAGTCGGCTCGTGTGGCCAGCAGGCACAGCTCAGATCAGAGCAATCAAAGCTGTGCTTTTGCACGTCCTTGGTGGGTGGCTCTTTCCACAGAAATATTTGCTGCAGGTACCGAGAGGGTTCTGTGGGATCCTTTCAGGATTTGGTTTCTCAGCACAGCTGGCTTCCACTATAGGACACCTGCCTCTGTCCCTGCCCCACTGACCTGGAAACAAGAAAGTATCCTCAGGAAATGCCTGGCCTGGTGCTGCTCACAGCATCCCCAGCATGGATTTGCCCTGTCCAGGTAGCAACACCTGCTGGCATTCCCCCTGGATCAGGGGAGTAAATGTCCTTTGGCAGCAGCCCCCAGCGCCCTGCTCTCAGGAAAACTGTGGGCTCCCTTTTCAGCAGGCTGGGCTAGAGCTGCCTGCACCTGCACCACTGCTCCATCCTGGGTGGGTGTTGGTCTGAGACAGGGACTGGCCTTAGCTCTGCTCCGTGGCTGCAAGGGGACACAGCTGTTGGCAGCGATGGCTCTGGCACAAGAATTGGTGCTCACCTCTGTGTGGGAGGGCAGGGGCCAGGGTAAAGCATTCTGCAGCTGCACGCAGGGCTCTGCCACTACAAATGTGTCCACATGAGGGGTCTGTGCCACTGCAGCCGATCACAGCACAGCAGAGCACGCTAACCACAACGCTCCAGAAAGTGTCCACAGCTCCAGGGTTGGGCCAGTGACATTAAAAGGAGTCAAATTTTATTTTAAGGTCCAAGAACTCCCTTATTCCCACCGGGCATTTCTAACTGACACTGGCTTGGTATGTCCTGCCCCGGTGGCAGCACTAGTTCATTGTGTCTTTAACCCATGTCCCCCAGCACAGAGGCCACAGCCCACCCGAAATCCGTGTGCAGAGCACTCGCACTCCACTGCATGCTCATCCACGGGCTGTCACTGAGGTGGTTCCAACACCCACAGTTTTTCCCTGCATGGAAGGTTTTGTTGCGGTTGTTGTTGTATTAAACCAGTCCCTGAGCCCATGCACACTCAGCCCGACAAACAGCCATGTTGAAATCCCCACAAACGCTGCAGAGGTGCAGCTCTGTGCAGAGCTGCTGGAGGTGACAGGCTCGTGCTGTCACCAGCGCTGCTGGAGAGAGCTGCAGAGCAGCAGAGTGTTCCTGGCACCGAGCAGAGCAGAGCTCCCTGTGAACCCTGAGCACTGTGACGGCCCTGGTGCCTCTTGCACAGCGGAGAGCAAAGCGCTGCACACTGAGCGTGGTGCAGGGCACTGCCCACACTGCCCAAAGCAGCACGGTGCACCTGTACACTGAGCAAGGTGCAGGGCACTGCCCACGCTGCACAGGGAGCACGGTGCACCTGTACACTGAGCAAGGTGCAGGGCACTGCCCACGCTGCACAGGGAGCACGGTGCACAGCACTGCCTGTATTGTACAGTGAGGTCACTGCCCACGCTGCACAGGGAGCACAGTGCACCTGTACACTGAGCAAGGTGCAGGGCACTGCCCACACTGCCCAAAGCAGCACGGTGCACCTGTACACTGAGCAAGGTGCAGGGCACTGCCCACACTGCACAGAGAGCACAGTGCACCTGCACACTGAGCGTGGTGCAGGGCACTGCCCACGCTGCACAGGGAGCACAGTGCACCTGCACACTGAGCGTGGTGCAGGGCACTGCCCACACTGTCCAAAGCAGCTGTGGCCCCTCCTCAGATGGGAGAGCTGTGGGGGCCCCATGAGCTGGAGCTCCAGGTGCTGGGCCAGACTGGGATTAGTGGGAGAAGGAGGGCCCCAAGGAGAAACTGGGCAGTAAAGAAGACCCAGGGCAATCGAGCTGTGAGGCTGGATGGGGCCCTGGGAGGTCTCTGCTCCAACACCTGCTCGAAGCTTGTCCCATTCCAGATGCTGAAGAATTTGCCCATCTAATTTCCAGTATCTCCAAGGGTGGGCAACCCCTCCTCTTCGGGCCCTGTACCAGTGCCCAACCACCTCCCCAGTATGTTTTTTCACTTGCATCTATTTGGAATTTCCCATCCACCAGCTTCTGGCTGTTGCCCTGTGTCCTGGAGCAGGAACTGCCAGGGAAGGAATCTCCACACAAGCACTGGTACACATGTATGTGCATGGGTACACACACACACATGTGCACACACAGAATAAAAGGTAGATACAGGTGCAGACACACACAGAGATAAATACATAGAGTGTGCTTATACATGGATATGTGTTTGTTTAAATATATAAATATGTTTATACACACATATATATATGCATTCATAAAACAAGGCTTATGTTGCCCTAAGGAAGGCAATTTCAGCATTTACAAGGGAATTCTCCCTACCCAAACCTGTCCACTTGTTTACCTGTACCGTGGTTTTTAAAGAACTGGGAGAGGAGCAGGGATTGCACACCACAGAGCGTTTATTCACTCAGCACAACAAAGCTGGTCCTCATCACTCCCTGGCAGGGGGCTTGTATGAAGATGTGATGGCCCACAATATGGTGCTGGTATGATTCATTAGCCAGTGGCTCCAGGACTGGCTCAAGGTGCAGGAGAGAAACAGTGTCCCGATGGCTGGCACCTGGGAAGGGTTGTGACCCTCCCCAACTCCCTGGCAGACTGTGCCAGCTCGTCCAGTGTCCCCATCAGCCAGGCTGGACCTCCCCTCAGGGCTTTGTGATTCCCTGTGCTGAGGGCATCTGCACCCAGCTGCAGGCCTGATTCCCTTGGATGGGCACAGGTGCAGGTGTGGTAGTGGAGTGTGTGGGGGCTGTACCTGAGTGAGCACGGGCTGAGGGGACGCTGTCACACCTGTGCCTTTTCCCCCAGAGGCAAGGCTGGCTGGCACATGGAGGCAGGATCTCTGCCCTGGCCACCTCTGCGCGTGCTCAGCACAATGCCAGCAGCCTCAGGGTGGACGGTGCTGCCCCATGCCCACCTGTGCCCACCTACAGACCTGTGCCTGTTCAGCTGGGGCTGCAAGAAGTCCCGTGGGGCTTTGATTGTAAGTTGTGCCCTGTGGGGTTTTCCTGGCTGTGCCCAGGCTCTCTGGGAAGCGCTGCAAGCCTGTGGTACGGCTGGTTTCCAGCCAGAGGCTGCACACCGTGGATTTACTCATGGCAGGAGGCTGCAGCCCGTGGCTCCTGTCCTGCAGCACCCACCTCCCTGCCCCGGCTCCAGCCCCAGCTCGATGATGTGAGTGCTGCTGGCTGCTGGGGCAGGGTCCTCGGGGAGCTGCCGTGGTCACTGCCACTGCTGGGGCCACGTAACTCAGACAGCCCCACTGCTGCTGCCCTGCCACACTCCTCTGGTGTACAGCAGAGCAGAGGGCTGGCCTGTGCCCTCCTGGCATCAGCCTGAACACAGACACCTGACTCCTGCCCCAAAAAACAGACACAGTGCCCCTGAACACAGACACACAGCTCCTGCCCCTAACATGACCACAGCTCCTGCCCCTGAGCATGGACACAGCTCCTAAACACACCCCTGCACATGGCCACACACTTCTTCCTCTGAAGGCGGCCGTGGAGCTCCTGCTTCATTCAGCCTGTCCTGGCCCAGGGCCGCCTGAAGGCACACGGGTCACCTTGGCACCCAGATGTGCCCCACCACTGGAGGAATGCTGGGCTGGGCTCCGGCCCACTCTTGGCTCCTCTGGACAGTGTCAGAGCCTGCAGGGATCTGTGGCATTCCCTGCCCCAGGTGCCAGCAGCAGGGCATCAGCAGGGTCCCCAGCACCTGTTTGGGGGCCGTGGGCAGCAGTGGGGCATAGGGCCTGTCCCCACGGGGCTGTGTGCCCACAGCAGTGCCGCTGCCAGCAGACCCGGGCCAGGGCTCTGGTGCTCAGAGGGGCCTGCGCCCCGCGGGCACTGTGTGGGTGCTGGGGCTGCGTGGCCCCAGACCTTGGACACTGAGGATCTCCGTGGGTCCCTTCCAGCTCTGGGTACGGCACGGTTTTGATTCCAGAGCTGTCCCCACATGGCTCCTGGTGGCACGGTCACGGCTCGCAGCCCCAGCTCCGGCCCCAGTGCGCAGGCTGAGCGAGGGGGCAGGCGAGGGGGCTCCCGGGGTCAGAGCTGGGTCCAGGCTGGGCAGCCGGGGTCTGGGGCAGGGCTGGGATGGGAAGGGAGGCGCCAGGGCTGGGTAGGGCGGGATCCCGCGCGGGAGATGATGTATGGGCAGATGTATCAGATCGCACAAGATAAACAAGCAGTGAATTTCATCAGGGCCCATCATGGCTTTAATTTGGCTGCCTAATGAGTCAGATCCAGCCGCGCAGATAAAAGTTGTCAGAGCCGCAGCCCTAATGAATTTCTTGCCACTTGTAATCAAGGCAGCTTGTCTGAGGGGGATGATTAATGGGCCCCAGAGGAGCTGCCGTCCCTCGGCTTCCATTCCCGTTAATGCAGTCGCCAGGAAATTAACCAAACCCAGCACTGGGCTGGGGCCAGGGCCGGTGTGGGGGCACCCATGGGCACCACGAGGGGATGGGAATGACGGGTGACATGGGTGCAGGGCCTGGACTGGAACTGGGACCAGGACCGGGACCGGGACCAGGACCAGGATGAGGACCAGGGGCACACACAGCCGGAACACATCAAGGAGTGGAGGGGCTGGGGCCACCGTCTGCAGCCCCCAGCAAGGCAGCCCTCTGTCACGGGAGAGGCACAAGGAGGAGGCAGCAGGGGTGTGGCAGGGACATCTGAGGGTGCCTGTGGCAGCTGGGGTGTCCTGGCACCTCCCTTCCTGGCAGCACTGCCACACAGGCTCGGGGCCCGAGGGCTGTGCCCGTCCCAGTGCAGCAGAGCCTGGGCCCCAGCACAGCACAGAGACACTGGAGCCCCAAAGTGCCGTTTGTGGTGCGGCCTGGGTGCAGCCAGAACTGCCAGCACTGGGGCCCTGCTCTGCACACAGCTGCGAGAAGCATGCCAAGGCAGGGCTGGCAGGGAGACACACGGCTCCCTTCACTGCTCAGGGTCTGCCTGGGCCTCGATGATCCTGCAGTCTGCACTCCTCGCTGGCTGTGGCAGCCCATCACTCCCTGCCCATCTCTGCCTTCCCCTGGCCCAGGATCTCACTGCTGTCCTGTGCACAGGACCAGCCCTCCTGCCCCGCATGTCCCCTCTGCAGCACGCCCCTCTGCTGTGCCCATCTCCCATCCTGCCAGAGCTGTGCATTCCTCTGGGGCCATGCTCTGCCATTGTCCCTCAGTGCCCCAGGCTGGCACATCTCCCCTCCAACCTCGGCACTCAGCTGTGTCCCAGCAGCCTGGTTTGGCACAGGACTGTTGTTATCAGAGCCTGAGCCCAAGGAGAAGAGGCTGAATGTTTGTCAGTGGGCTGGAGAGTCACCAGACCCAGCTGCAAACCGGGGCTGTGTCGGAGGCCCCAAAGGCAGCACACTGAGACGCTGGCCTGGCAGGAGGTGGGTTGCTTTATTGGCCTTTATCTCCTTGGCTGCAGATAACACACACAGGGCAACTTATGGAAAAGAAACCGTATATACAGAGTGTCCATATAAATATTTCCAATGTACATTTTATACACAAGTGACAGAGACATTCCATAGCAGTGTCCGAAGCCTTGAGGTTCCAGCATTCAGCTAGAGGCTTGACCCCAATGCAAAGAGAGATGCTTCTCTCCTCTCCTCTTGCTCAGCTGGAGACCAGCCCCACCTGGGCAGCAGCGGGAGCCAGCGGGAGGCTCTGATGGAGACACTGTGTATGGCTTGGAGCTTGGAGCTTTAACCTGGAAGGACAGTGACTCTACAGACAGACAGACAGACAGAGCTGGGGATCCCGAGGTGACCATCCTCTTCCCCCTCTGGGTCATCAGGGAGGCTGGGGAGGCCTTTGTCCAGGGGCAGTGCTGGGGAGGTGCCACCCTTGCATCAGCACACGGGGAGCAGTATTGGTGCGAGCAGCCCTCCTGCACTGGCCAGAAGCACAGGAGCGTGGGGGTGCGATGGAGAAGCACGCATCTCCTGCTGCCCCCACCTCACCCCTGCACTGGGAGGTGTGGCAAGGCCAACACGGAGGGAGAGCAGGAGGGGAGTGACCACACTGACCTCCCCGAGGGAGCAGGCGCAGCCATCAGCCTCCCTGGTGCTGCTGTGCAGGGGAGGCCACACACCTGAGCTGCCCCAGCCCCTGCTTTATCTACAGAAGTGTGGGGGGAGCAGGAGACGCTGCCTCCCCACCCACGTACCGGTCACGAGAACGGGCGCACTGGAGCCACCGCAGTGATTATGCAGGAGCCCCTCCACAAGCTGCCAGCACGGGGTCTGCACAGCTGCACGGCCAGAGGGGGCTGGAACCAGCGCACAGGGGCAGGATGCTGGCTCCCGGCTGGCTGCCAGCCTCCCCCTGGCTGCAGCGGGGCTCTGGTGGGGCAGGCGCCGTGGGGCCCGTCTGTGCGGCTCTCGGCCCCGCTCGGCGGCAGGGCTGGAGGGCAGCTGTGCGGCGAGCAGAGGGCCCGTGCCGGGCTAGCCCGTGCCGGGGCTGGCGCTGAGCTCGGCGGGCGCGGCGGCGCAGGCGTTGTTGTTGGCGTTGGCGTTGCGGCGGGGCAGGCTGGGGGTCAGCGTGGCGGCGCTGTCGCTGGGGCAGCCGTGCTGCAGCAGGATGTCGATGCACTCCTGGCTGCCGGCCCGCCGGGCGTAGGCCAGCGGGGTCAGGCCCCGCGCGTCCCGGCTCTTCACATCCACTCCGTACTGCGCAGGAGACAAGCAGCTGGTCAGTGGCACCTGGGATCCGTGTGCCCAGGGGCACGGCAGTGGCAGGGGGCGCAGAGTGGGAGGTGGGCAGGGAGAGGGGGCCGGAAGGGTGGGCAGGTCAGTGCCAGTGGGCACGTGGGGGAACCCACGGAAGCAGGATGGATAAAGGTAGCAGGGAGGTGGGGAAGCACCGGGATAGCACCAGGAGCACTGCGGTGGAGGTGCAGGTTCTGTCTTACCCAGATGAGCAGCTGTGTGAAGACTACGTTGGCCATTGCGCAGGACAGATGCAGCGCGGTGCGCCCGTCTCCGTCTCCGTAGGTCTCGTTCACTTCCTCCTTGGTGCCGTGGGCCAGCAGTGTCACCACGAGGCGCAGGTCATCCTCCACCACGGCCCGCAGCAGCTGCTGCCCCAGCGGGATGTCAGACTGGGGCAGTGGGGCCAGAAAGAGCTTCTGCTCATACTTAGCCCGGATCCAGCGCTCCTTCTCCTCCCTGCCAGACAGGACATTGTCACGGTCACAGCTGAGACAATTTGCCTGGGCCCCATGCGCAAAAGGACACGAGTATCAGCACTGCCATGTCAACATACTCGTGTGAGCACTGAAGATCTGCACACCCAGATAGCCCCTGCACAGCCCCTGCCGTGCCCCTGTGCCCGCGGCCGCCACCGAGGCTCTGTCATCCCACTCTGGACACCTTCCTGACACCCGCTCCACTCACTGCCCCTCTTCACAGCTCCCTACGGAGAGCGAGCGCTTACAGCCGTGCCTGCACAGCAGCAGGGTCCCGCAGCCAGCCCCGCTGCAGCTGCAGCCCCTCACCCCCGGCGCGGTGCGCCCGTGTGGGGCAGCTCGGGGACCGTCCCTGCCCCGGGCCTGCGTGGGGCCACGGCCAGCGGCAGGAAAAGGCCAGCGCTGCGCACGCCAGCCCAGTGCCACGGGAGGCACCTTATCGCCGCCGCCGTCCCGCCTGGCGCAGACAAAGGCAGTGTCCGCGTCCGTCCCGCCGGGGCGGCGGATCGATGCCGCCGCGCCCGCTATCTGCTGCCATTCTCTCCATCTGCGGCTGGCGGGCGGCCATCAATGCCGCGCGGCGCATGCGCGCTGCCCGCGGGCCTGACCCGCGGCCGGCGCTGATAAGGCGCAGAATGGGCTCTTGTCGGCTGAGTGACAGCGAGCGGCTCGATCGGGACAGACAAGGGCCTGAAAGGACGGACCCTGGAGACCCGCACCGCGCCGCCAAGCCATCTCCGTTAACCCCTTCGGCCTCGCAGCCAGCCTCAGCTCCCGGAGTCCCCTCCCGGCCGCGGCCGCCGTGGAGCCGCGCTGCCTGGCGGGGTGGCCCGCGCCTCGCGGGCAGCAGGAGCCCCAGCTCCCGGGCGTCTGGAGCAATCCTGCCCGCCCCAAGGGCTGCTCCCAACCCCTGCAGTGTCACCCAGCCCTCCTGTGCGGTTCCCAAGAAGCATCTCTGGGGTTCACCACCTCCCTTACCGACTGCTCTCAGGCGTGGGCTTGGGGTACCCCTCCACCATTCCCTCCCAGACAGCGTTTGCCAGTGCGTTGCCGATGGCCGTCATGACCATAAGAAGCTCGCTAGGCCAGTCATCCAGGTCCAGGGAGCGCACACGGGACAGGTGGGTGCCCAGGTTGCGATGGATCCCGGAGCACTCGATGCACATGAGGGCACCCAGGTTCAGACTGGCCCAGTCCGGATCTGAGGGCAGCAGGATCAGTGGGCGAGAGTTAACAACCTGCCGAGACTCACCAGCCCGTCCCCTGCGGTTCAGACTCCTATCTGCAGGCACCTGCCCACCAGAGCCCTTCCCAGTTCAGTGTCCCCGGGAGAGGCCAGGAGCTCGGGCTGGCCCGTGAGGGGTCACAGGCCAGTGTGGCAGTGGGGTCTGCACCCCAACCCCGAGGAGCAGCTCCACTGCAGGAGAGGACAGGACAGACACACAGGGCAGGTCTCTCTGGGCTGAGAGAGGGGGTGCCGGGGGTGCCCAGAGCTCTCTGGGCTGAGAGAGGGGGTGCCAGGGTGCCCAGAGCTCTCTGGGCTGAGAGAGGGGGTGCCGGGGGTGCCTGCAGCCCCCTGCCCTCGCGGGTGACCCCCGCCCAGCGCGGCGTCTCTTACTCGGTGCGTCGCAGTCCACGCAGAAGCTGTTCCCGCGCGCGGTGCGGACGGCCTGCATGGCTTGCGCGTCGCCCTGGCTGCCCAGCCGAGCCTGAAAAGAACCCCACGAGGCCCCTTCACTGCAGGCCAGCCCCCCACCAGGCATCCTGCACCCCTCCTGGCATGCCACACCACACTCCAGCAGGCTGGCCAGCATGGGGGCTCTGACAACAGCACCTGGAGTGCCGGAGAAGCGGGTGACGGCGGGCCCAAGTGGGGAGAAAGGGCAGAAATGTCCAGGGAGGGAATGAATCATGCAGGATCCAGCCACATGGGATGCAGAGTACTCTGTGGGGCCAGAGCCAGGTGGGGAAGAGGTGACAAGAAACCTGGGGGAACTGCACAGTCCCAGGGACGGGACTGAACTCCCCCTGGGAGAAGAGGGATCAAGGCAGAATTCAGCGTGGACAGACAGGCAAGCATGGGACATGCAGGAAAGTGGCAAAACAGATGCCACAGAAGATAGAACAGAAGTTGGCCAAGACCTCTTACCTTGTTTTTGCTGCTCTCACAGCCCTGCAGGCTGGCCAGGATCTGGCTCTCAATGGCCTGCACCCAGAGCTCCCGCTCCTCTGATGTTGAGGCTTCAAAGAGCCACGTCTGGCCCGTCAGTGACACGATAATGAACTCAAATGGCTCATCTGGTTCTGGAAGAGAAAGGTGTGCCTAATATGGGAGTGGGAAGGAGGGGGTCTGCCATGGGACAGATCCTGTCAGCTGCACATGGCAGGGCTGAGGCAGCAGCAGAGCCCAGGAGGCTGGGACAGGCAAGTCCCTGTCTCCTCCTGCAAAGAAGAATCAGAGCTCTGTGCCAGTCCTGCCCCCTCCCTCCCTCTGCCCCTCACAGCTCCACTGGCTTGTGGAGCTCTCCCTGCCCTGTGCCCCAGCCTCCGAGAGAGCTGCCAACCTGTGGAGCAGTGGAATCAGCTCCTCCACGGAGCCGCGGCCTGCAGACAGCCCCAGCGCCAGGGCTCAGTGCCCGCCCTGGACGGGCCAAGCACAGGGAGTGAGTGAGGCCACGCAAGAGGAGCCTGTGCAGTGGGCTCAGAGGCAGCTCCTCACCAAGGCTTACGAGGTGTTCTGCCCTGCTAACACCTGCCAGCCTGGCTCTGCCTCCCACGGCCCCCCACGGGCACAGTTCATGGGGTGTCGTGTCAGCCACACACCCAGCACCAGCATTTACCTTTTATTGCCAACTTCAGTAGTTAGTGCAGTAAATGACTTAACTAAGCGGGGCCTGAATGGAATGACTAATAAACGTTATGTCACAGCACACGCTTCAGCTCATAGCAAAATGATTTGTAATTACCTAATTAGCGTTATGCAAATAACACCCTCATCTCCATAATGTGCCTTCCCAGCTCTCTATTAAAAGCAGGGAGTCAACTGCTCAGCTCCAGAGACAGCACGGAGGCCGAGGGGCCTCCAGTCCACATCAAGGCAGAGCTGCGCTGGCCTCAAGCCTGGCAGGGTCTGTGCACACTGGGCATGACGTGGGGAGGTGAGCAGGGCAGCCTGGAGGGGTTTGAGGGAGGTCCCCCTCCTCTCCCTGACTTCTCTGCAGCACGGAAGGCTCTCACTGCAGAGGGAAGCAGCAGAAAGGCAGGGACTGAGGAGCAGCTGCAGCCCACAGTGAATGGCTGCAGAGGCCCCTGGCTGTGTCCCACCAAGGGCACGGCCACCCTTAGCTACTGCGGGGCCTCCTGGGCCCATCTGAGCCAGGCTGTGTGCACGAACATTCCCAGAACACGGTGCAGCCTTGGGAAGCCTCCCTAGGAGAGCCAGGTCCGTTGGGCATGATGGAGTGCGCAGCCCTGGCTCCCAGGCTCGTGGTCAGCACCTGCACTGACAAGTACCAGGCCTGGAGACCCCCAGTGCTCGTGAACTGGTGCAGGAGCACAAGGCTGGGTCTCCACACCATCACAGCCTGGGGAGGATGGAATGACTCCGGCATGAGGGCTTGTCCTGGCCTGGGACTCCTCCTCTGGGGAGAGATGTCTGCAACTGCGTGTGTCCTGCTGGAATGAGGGACTGAGCCCTCAGGACGACGACAGACCGCAGGGAGTGGGAGCTAGCTGCGCTGCTGGACTCTCCCCTCTGTGATGCACAGGTATCACTGGGACATCCCACCTGTCCAACACTTTCCTCCAGCTCTCAGCTGTAGGAGAGACTCCACAGATAGCAAGTCCCAGCTCAAGAACAAGATTCTTGGAAAATATACAGCTGCCAGTCCCTGAATACTGGGAGAGGAAATAACCAGGCAAGAGCCAGGCTAACAGGCATTGCCTCCTCTGCTTGCTGGCACCAGCCTCTGTGAGTGCTGCCAGAGCCCAGCACGGGCAGGGAGCCCCCAGACTGCAGGGGAGCCAGGGCCATCCCCCCACAGCCACGGGACTGGTGGCTGCCTGGGGCCGAGCACTACCATCCAGGAAGGAATGAGCAGCAGCTCCAGGGGGCAGAGGCTGCCCAGGTGCTGGAGGGAGCATCTGCAGAGTGCTCCTGGGGGACCCTGACACATCACAACAGGCCCCGTCCTCAAACCTCGGCCTGCCTTGGTCTGAGCCACCTGTGGCTGCTGCTGCTGTGTTGCTGAGCCCAAGCCAGCTGCCTGGACTCGGGAAGCACTGGCTGCACCTGAAGTCCTCTCCCTGCTGCCGAGGCGCTCCTGCACAGCAGGACGAGGACATGGTGGCCAGCAGGACACAGCGAGGGTTCCTGCTGGAGGCTCACACGGCTCCATCTTCCTTGCTCCTGTTTTCTGTTTGCCCAGCACCTCCCCACCGAGCAGGCAGGCAGGAATCCCAGCCCCAGCCTTCCTGCACCTGTGCACTTCCCAGGGAAGCAAACGTCTGCCCTGCCTGCCCAGAGCTCTGGTGTGGGGGTCACTGCTGCTCCCTGAGGCACCATGCTGGGGCAGGGGCTCCACGTGGCTCCCAGCACTCTGCTCAGGACATTCACAGTAGGGCAGGAGGTTCCCTCCTTCTGGGCGAGAGATTTCTGGGGCTCCAGCCTGACTCAGACGGACTTTCCTACTGTCACAGCTGAGGGACATCCCAGAGCTCTGGGGCTGCCCAGTCCCAGCCCTGGGAGCAGTCCCAGTCCAACCAAAGCCCTGGCGCCAGCTCTGCAAGACGCAGGAGCCCCATTCCCTTCCTTCTTTGTGCCTCCTGGATTCCAGCTTCACGCCAAACAAAGGCCCTGTTGCTCTCGGAGCCCGGGAAGAGCTAACAAAGGACCAGAGCTTTTCTGCTGTGCTGTGGCAAATTCCCCACCTCACAGTGCAGGACGGCACCATGGGGCTGATCTCTGTGGAGCCCTCAGCACAGCACGACTGTGACAGAAGAGCCTGGCACTGCAGGGTCACACCCTGGATTCACATGCAAGGACTAGCAGAGCTGGGAAGGGAGTCAAGGACTTGCAGCAGCTTTGAACACTGGGCAGACCCACCTTCTGGGATGGTCTAGGACCAGCTCCCGAGCTCCTCAGGGCACCCATACAAGTGGAATCAGACTCGAGCAGTTGTTTCAGGGAAAGCACCGGGTGTGCTCAGCTTCTTCTGGGGAGGAGTACGGGTTTCCAGTGTGGCAGGGCCATTTCTGGCTGGATGAGAGGGAGGCACCAAGCAGATGACATAAGCAGAAGGGTTTAGACCACCTCTGCTGAAGCAGAACTGGCAGAACTCCCTCCCCTGCCGCACACATGGGCACAGGCTTCTTCTGGGAGGCCAGAGAAGTCCCAGAGCTTGCCAGCTCCGAATTTGACAGGGCTCAGAGCTCAGAGGAAGCCACTCCTACAGGAGCGGGAGCCCTTGCCAGCTGCCTCCGAGTGAGCAGCTACCCGGGGGCCGGTGGCAGAGCCCGGCCCCAGCCCTGCGGCTGCCCCAGTGTGCTGGTGGGAGCCCATTACACCAGATCCATTAGAATTAGTGGGCAGTGGAAATGAATGCACTGCCTCTCTCTCTCTTGATGATTTTTTGATGATGTTTTAAAGACTGAGCTCCGTGAAGAGTTGCTGAGCAGAGTGGTGAGAGCCGGCTCTGCTAATGGGTGTTAACCCCACGACCCCCCTTCCAACACTGCCCCGGAACCAGGGCTCTGAACAGCAGCAGGATTAGGGAGGGCATGGCTGGGACAGCAGGGCCACGTGGCACCCAGAGCCCAGCGGCAGCCAAGACGATGGGCACCTGCAGGGAGGGAAGCAGCCCAGGGCAGTCACCCTCCCTCTGCCAACACCCCAGCCCTGGGGGGAAGCACCATGGGACTGCCAAGAATGAGGAATGGAGACATCCTGTGTGAGACCAAAGGGACAGCAGGAGGGTATCAAGTGCCCACCAAGATGCAAAGGAGCTTGCACCTGCTGCTCAAGGCAGCCCTGGGGCCGAGGGTGCCCTGTGGAACAGTGTGTCTCACTGACACCTGTGGGATGCCAGAGAGGAAAAGGAAGGAGAGCACCAGTGACACAGAGTGTTGCCTTCACAGCTCGTGCCAAGCCCCCTCTCTAAGCTCTGAGTGGGGGGAAATACAGCTCTGAGCACAAGGGGTACATGGGGAGCTAAAACCGCCTCAGCTTCAATACAGGGCTGGGGCAGAGCTTGGTCTTGCTCTGCAAAGGGCTCTGGCTACACCCTGCACTGGTGCCCAGCCCAGAGACCCTCCTGCAGGGACCCTGACGTGCAGCCACGGGAGCAGCACTTCCCACCTCCACTCCCATGGACACCCTGCTTCTCCGTGGGGTGCAGCCAGGCAGCGTGCTCCCCCGGGGAGCTGCAGGGACAGGCTGGCCCCATGCCTCACCCCTACCCGAGATGCCCCCACACAGGTTGGGGCAGCACTCTCAGAGCACAGGCAGCACTATGGGGGGCTGCTCCCCTCTCCCAGAGGCACCAGGATGCAAAGCAACTCTGTGAGGGCAGAGGACAGAGCAATGTCCCTCTGGTCCCCACCAAGTGTGGCAGGACTGTGCTCCCAGCACTTGGACACTGCACAGCAATTCCCTCTCTACACAGGGCACTGGACAGAACTCCCCCAGGCCAGCCCAAAGGCCCAGGGCAGCACTTTCTTCCCTCGTGGAAAGGGGGAGTTCAGCACAGGGGATGGCATCCATCCCAGCACACCGGGCAGAGAGCCTTCCATGCCAGACAGCTTCCCAGCTGGCTCCTTCCTGAGCAGATGGGTGCAGGATAGTGCAGGACACCTTCCCTGCATCCCAGCAGGTCCAGCAGAGAGGAACAGGATTCCACTCAACATCAGCAACACAGGAAGCAGAGCTGGCACTGAGCCCCACTCCTGAAGCAAAGTTTCCTCTGTCACCTCTGCTCTTCACCATCTCCCAGTCACATCCAGCCTCTTCCTGCATGCTGTCCCACTCCCATCCCTTCTCCTGCTTTGTGCTGGCATAGTAGAAGTGGCTCCAGAGATCTTGGAGAGTGGGTAGTCAGGCAGGGAGGAGGTGGGGGGTGCCTTCAGCATGTGGGGCACACAGCAGGAACCAGGCAGGTCCTGTCAGTCGTGCAGGGAGACCCTGGCCCGCAGCTCCGCTCTCTGGCTGCCAAGGCTGTGAGAAGGGTCCTGGAGCAGGGCAGCCGGCAGCCCCTGGCCTCGGGTGCTTGTTTGCAAGCTGCGACTGTACCATATCATTATGAGGTGTTTGGGATATCAACAAATTAGCAGGCGTCTGGGAAGAGAAGGATGCAGCACCATTCGTAAATGTCAGCTCGCTACCTCCTCATTTTGCAGATCATTAAACCCAATATTCCCAACCTGTATTAGTGCGACAGGGACAGGCCCTCCGCGGGGACAGCCGCCAGGAGAGCGCAGCAGGAGCAGCCCCCCAGCGCGCTGTCCCGCGCCCCCGGGGCCCGGAGTGCCCCCGGCCGAGCCGGCAGGCTCCAGCAGGGATGGCGTGGGGACAGCAGCACGGCACTCGAGCGAGCAGGGACACACTGAGCTGTACAAGCGGGGCGCACGGGGGTCCCAAACCTGTGAGGCACGCGGGGGGAAGGACAGCGTGTCAGGAGGAGCGGGGGCTCCCAAGGGACACCACAGGTGCACAGGGGTGTGCAGGGGGGTCATGTAAGGGTCGAACAGTGTCATTCTGTGTACATGGCAGAGATGCAATGTGGGAGGCAGTGTGTGCACAGCGGGCGCAGGGCTGGGGGGTGTGTGCAGCCATCAGGGAGGGAGGGCACAGACAGCACGGGCTTCATGCTGTGAGCAGAGGCTTGTGGCAGGGGCAGGGGTGCACACGTGAGGGTCTCTCAGAGGGGTAACACGGAGCTCTGTAAGGTCCCCCGAGAACCACTGATGAAGACAGGGGACCAGCTGAACCACAAAGATGCCCAGCACTGGCTGCCTCCCTCCCGCCAGGACTGAGCAGGGAGCTCCAAGGTCCGTAATGAGCTGGAGTGACTTGTTAGCACTGAATTAAGAGGCTTGGTGGAAGGAAGCGCGCGGGTGACACAAGCTGTGTGGGGCAGGCGGGAGCTGAGCGATAGCAGCTGGAATCCCCAGCAATCTGGTGAGCACGGCTCAGCCTCACACTCCTGGCTTGCCACGATCGGCCTCGACAGCCCCTGACAGTTGGCATTAATCACGCACATCGCCCCAACACAACTCTTTACTGGCCATCAATTTCCTGTGGGTTTTAAAACTAAAAAACAAAGACAAAACCGCGTCGTTTGGCCGCCACTGAGAAGCACATTAAGGGGCTGTCAGCTTCTCGCCATGCACCCTGCATCACTCTTTAAGCACATGAGAAGTTCATTATCCCTGGAGCTCTGGCAGCCATGGGGAGACTGGAGCAGGGAGCGTCGCAAAGGTGCTGCTGCCCTCAGCCGTGTCTGCTGGCTCTTTGGCCCTCCTGGAAGCATGAACAGGGGCAGCGGGTCCAGGCCAAGAGGAGTGTGGCTGCAGGGGGGCTGTGGGCTGCTCCGTGGCAGGACGGGGCACTCCTGGCCACAGAGCTTTGCTGGGCTCTGATAGGAGCAGACTTTCCTGATGGTCCTTGCAGGATGACACTGCACCTACATCATGAGGATGAGCATCTTCGTCCCCTGACAGCCTGACACGCGTTTGCCAGCCTGTGGGTGCTCCCTGACAGCCTGAGCTGCACTCCCCAGTCTGGTGACATCTCCGGCAGCCCAATCCCACGCCTGCCATAGTTTGCGGATGCTCCCTGGCAGCCTGACACAGAGCTCTCTTTAACATGAGCCCATGTAAAAAAGCAACAGCTCGTTTGATTTATGATACTTCAGAACAACTAAGATTCAATTGCTCTGCACGTCCCTGGCTCTGATTACCTCCTAAATGAGATAAACTGATGGCAATTTATCCCCAGACCTCACCAACTTTCCCAGGATGCTAACCTGAGCTGCTCGTGCCTAGCTCACCGGCGTGGGGAGGGTGGAGGCAGGTGCAGGCAGCCTGAGCACGGTCCAAACCTGCTCCCTCACACACCCCCAGGGCTGCTCCTGCCCGCAGGGATGCTGTGACAGAGGCTGAGCCCTGACACCCTGCCTGGCCCCACGTGGCTCCTGGTGGGTGGGAAGTTTTGGGGGGAGTCCCTCCACAGCGCTCCCCACACCAGTACAGCCACACGGACGTGAGCTAATGGAAAGCAGGGCTCCTCACTGGGCTGTCCCCATGCTCCTGCCAGGACAGGGAACCCTCCACAGACGGATGAGCACCACGAGGGGATGGCAGCTCTGCCACAGGGCCCGGCAGCCCTGCTCCTGGCACAGCAATTTCACACTTTCACTGTGCTGACTATGCAGAAGCAAAAATCTCAAATTACCCTGCTCTGAAAAAAACTGTTCAAAGCAGTTAAAGAAAATTCAAGGGGGTATCAGTCATACTTATGGACACCAGCCCATGACACAATCCACTGGCTATGCCCATGGTGTGGGGCAGTGCTCAGCCCAGGGTTCACAGCTCCTCGTGCTTGCTGCCAGTCTCTGCTTGGCATGCAGGACAGTGACCCATCATGGGTGGCCACCTGAACACCAGTCCCAGAGCCACTCGCTCCTCTGCCTTTGCCCTGGCCAGCTGGTCTTGGTGATGAGCTGCTGCAGTGTCCAGAGCTGCATCAGTTCCTGGAAGAGTGCTGGAGCTCAGAGCAGGAGAGAGACCAACCAAGTCACTCACAAAGGCACCAGGGCAGGAGCCGTGCAGCAGGCATGTGGCAGGGGGGATGGAAAGGATGTGTGACCCAGCTCCGTAATTCATACTGAGCACAGGGATGCACATGGTCCTCTCTTCACCAGGATGTCCCCCTCGTGCCAAAATGGGGCACACAGCTCATTGCTGCTGGAACTGGCTAAAACCAAGCTGGGAAGCTCTAAGTGCAGCAACAGTGGCTGCTCCCATGGACGCGGAGCACGGTTCTGCTGGCACAGACACTGCCCACAGCAGCAGGTCCTGCTGATGCAGGGCAAGCTGGGAGCACGACAGAACTGACCCAGCCTCTGGAACTCCAACTTTGCAATTGGATCAATTTTCCAATATACTAGATTCTTTTAAAAAAGAAATGTGAGCTCAGTTTGTGAACAGCTGACCAAAAGCCAGAAAGCCACCACGCAGCAGCCCAGGGCACCCTGTGCCCCAGCACGGGTCTGGGAGCGGCTGGTTCCGCCAGCTCTGCCCCACTGCAGCACAGAGCTGGCAGGTGCTCACCCTCTGCAGAAGGACACGGGGGCCTGGGCAGCCTGGATTCACGCTGCAGACGTGGAGGATGGGCTGCCTGTGTGCCCGTGTGTGCCCTCTGCTGTGCCGAGCTCTGCTCACCCCTCCGTGGTGCTGCACGGCTCCCTCCTGCTGCAGCACTGGGGCAGCTCAGCCGCCTGCTGCCAGCACTTTGGCACCAGCAGCACTGCAGATCACAGACTGGGGGTTCCTCCTGCTCCTGGCACTGCTGCCGGAGGTTCTGGCAGCAGGAGGATCCACAGAGTGCAAGGTCTGTGCAGTGACAGATGAAGTTTGGTAACTGGTAAATGAAGTTCTGTGCTGAAAAATGCTGAGGAGTGCACATTGTAGGAAAAAGTTACATTGCTAAAACACCTGATAGGGCTTTAAATTAACGCTATCAACCTGAGACACTTCAGGTAAGACAGACCTCTGCCCAGCTCACCCCCACAGCCAAGGACCAGTGCAGGAAACAACAAAAATACTCTGATGCCCTCATGCTCACCCCATGCATCCACCCCCATCACTCCACCTTCCAGGGATGCTGCCAAACCAGGAAGGACAGAAAGAGTGAGCACGTGTCTGAAAAAACATCCCTCTAAGATGATGGAAAACCTGGGATTGCTCAAGGACTCCTGTCCTGGGCACACAGGGAGAAGGGTGACAGCCCTCCAGCCCGTGCATCTGCGAGCAGAGGGCTGGGAATTCTGCCAAGCATGCATGTGTTGTTGAAAAGGAACTAATCAAATTTTAAGACTTCAAGCAGTGGTTAGTCCGTGTTACTGCTTCATAAAAGTGTTCCCACATTCAATTCCCTTTTCCACTACGAAATGGCATCCCATTCTGTGTAACGTCAGGTCCCAGCCTCTGCACCTCCCACACTCGGCTGCGCTGAGGGGCTGCAGGACCAGCTCCCCTCTGCAAGCACTGACACATCAGCCCTGTGCTTCTTGGCCCTTGCTGGGGTCAGCTGAAATCCCTCATGTCCACATCACAAACCCAATCATCACACCGAGGTCAGCTTTGGACCTCCTCTACAACTCCCAGCATTTTTTTACAGGACAGGACACACTACTTCAGCACCTGCTTTCTCAGTCTTACATGTGGGGTGCAAAACCATCCCCTCCTGCACTGCCCCACTACTCATACAAAGAATGAGCCTCCCCTTTTGCCAAGCACTGGGCTGAGAACTGCAAACCAATTTGGGCAGGGCAACAGTGGGTCTGGGGAGGCAACACACACACAGAGCTAAGAACAAAGTGCAAATACAGGCAACGCTTCTTGCTATCGTGGGACACCAGTCTGACAGACTCAAACGATGCTCAAGGCTCCTCAGTCAACCACGGCGCACAGGAAGCCTGTCTTAGACTCGTGCATTTCAGATGCAGACAACTACAACAGCAAGAAAGCCCAACAGAGCTGCCCAACTCTGCACATCATCAAAGCAATGATTCCAAGAACAAGAACTTGGGCTGTTCTGCTATGGGACACCTGGGCTGCTGGACTGCAGGCAGACAGGTGACTTGGAGCAAGGTGCCAGGACAGCTGCAGCACCTTCAGGTACAGACTAATATTTCCTGGTTTGTTTTGCAGCAACTGTTAGCTTCAAACACTTGTACTGAAACCTCCTCCCCTCTGAATTACTTCTTTACTTTGGTTCTCTACAGAAGCTTATTGAGTGCTGTGGGACAGGATGACCAAGAATAAAGTCAGATCTCACTTTTCCAGCAGCTAGCACAGATGCAGGCTTTGGAGAACATGGCTGCCAGGCTCATCTCTACCTGGACAAATCTGGTGTCTTTTCCCAGCAGAATGCTTCCCCGTGCCTTGCAGCCTCCCTCTCAAGCTTTGGGTCCCTCTTCAGCAACCACAGACACCAGAATTCCTCAACACAAAACCCACCAGTTCTCTGAACATTGGGAAAGCAATGCACGTGCCTTCAGCTGGTCCCCTGAACCACACCAGCTTTTCCAAAAGACCCTTGGCTTGAGGCAGGTGCTCAGCACAGGTCTTCTAAATTATGCAAGTCTGGCCAATTTACAAGTCAATGGAATTAGGTCCTTGTGGTGGAAAGTGTCTGAGAGCACACCTTAACCAATGGTGTACTCTCAGGTCTGCTACTACAGTTAGCAATTTTAATTACCAGTGACAGTCTGAGCACGCACAGGCACGATGGTGGTTCTGCAGGGCACGTGGGAAATGGAGGGAAAGGCTGGCAGCCCTTTCTCTTTCCCAGCCAGAGAGGCTGGTAGCCCCTTCCTGCCTCAGCCCAAGCTGCTGGGGCAGGGAGTGCTCTGAGCCCCGGGTCCCCTCTGAGCCCCTCGTGAGAAGCACTCCAAGCCCCGCAGAGCACCGCAGGACCCTCTGAGCAGCAGAGCTGCCCCCAGGCAGACCCTTCCTACCTTCTGCTGCCGTGCTGGGGCCATCGAGCCGAGTTGTCCCTGTGCTCTTTTTCCTGCGATGCTTTTTCCTGTTGGCATGCGGTGACGGAGGCGGCTCCAGCTTTGGGCTGGCGGCACTGGAAATGTTTGGGCTGGAGCTGAGGGAGTCGGCAGTACCGTTAGCTGGGGACAAAAATAAGGCAAGTCATGCACATGGGACAGTGACATTCCTCTTCCCAGAGACACTGAAGTGTTCTGGAGCCAGCCCCGGTACTTGGCTGGCTTGACCCACACGACCCCATGAGACAGGGCAGGACCTGCCCAGCTCCATGGCACAGGGCCAGTCCCACACCCACTCCAGCTCAGGGCTGGCAGCTACTTGGGCAGTCAGGCTGGACCCAGCCTGCCCTTGGATCCATGCAGAACGATCACACAGGGACAGCACCCGTGCAGCTGGACACGTGCAGCAGCACCTCTGGAGCAGCCCGAGCTCCCAAACGCGTGTTCCTGGGGAAGCAGGTCCCTCACAGGGCAGTGTCCTGACAGGGCTGGGAGGTGTTTTGGGAGGGGGCAGCCCAGAAGGTGATCTGTCCCTGTGGGGCAGACCCAGGCCCCAGGATCTGCAGAGGCTCTGCAGAAGCCCTGCCCTCCCAGCACTGCTCTGCCAGACGAGGTGACGGGGGTTGCCACACTCAGGAACCTGAGCATGATGGGCTCAATAGGCTTCCGATACGGAGCTGAAGAAGCTGCATCCCCAGCAGCAACGCACCAAATTTATCCTCAATCATACTGTTCCTTACAATTAATAGCAGAATTAGAAACAATCAGGGAGCTGCCTAATTACTGTCAATTAGAGTGCGCTAATCAAGCTCCGATCACACACACACACGCTGCCGCTGCACTCACCATTAAATGTCAAATTTCATTAGAGACCAGCAACAAAATCAAAAGCCTGACATTCAATTTCAGCAGCACACACAGCGCAGGCTTCCAATCAGCATAAAAATGCAGACTCCGGGGAAGGCAACGAGGCGCAGGAGTCCTCGCTGCACTGTTAACCCTCTCCTAAATCCACTCCTGCCTCTCCAGTGTCCACCCACCCCAGGGCACGGAGGGCAGCTCCATGCCAGGACCTCTGCCCCAGGCCGTCCTCTCTGCCACAGTCCAGTGTCTCCCAGCAAGTCCTGACTTCCCATTTCCATGTTCTGTGGCACCTGGAGTTAAGAAAGGAACCTCAGCATTGCACAAGGGCAGCAGCTCCAGCAGTGGGATGGCAGGGACCTGCCAAGCCTTTCTCCCACCCCAGCCCATCCTCTGCTCCCTTGCTTCATCCTGGTTTGGTCAGACTGGTTTTTGGGCCTTGGTTGATCTCGACAAACACCAAAAGTGGGGTGGAGAGAGGCACAGAGGGTCAGAGCCAGGAGCTGCCCCAGGCAGGGATCGAGGCGCAGCTGGTGTCCCTCTCCCACAGCTGAGAGGCTGCAGCCTTGGAGCTCTCCCAGCTCTGGCTTCTCCTGCACTGACACACACCAGTAGGGTGTTTCTGCTGCTATTTATCCATGGGGAAATAGCTCACCCTTGACAATTAAGAGAGAGAAATCTAATAAAATCAGACTCCAGTTTTCTAAATATAAATTACTGATCCTGTTACAGGACCATGCTTAGAGCAGGTGTGAAGCACCTTCAGCTCCCAGCCATATGTCACAGGGGACCTGAACTTTCTCATCAGTGGCTACATGTGGTGCCTCCATCCTTCCTCTGCTGCCCACCTGCTCACCAGGATGCTCTCTGGGCCAAATCCCACACCTCTGGCACACTGCCCCACTCCAGGCTCAGAGAGAGGGGCTGCACATTCTGCACTCCCCCTCCTCTGGCCTGCCATGAGCCCGGCAGCACCTGAGGAACCATCACCCACACCCCTGCTCTTACTGCCCAGCAGCCAACACCAGAGCTGGGGACTTGCAGGGCCCCCGAGGGATGGGGACAGGATGGCAATGCGGTGGGGGCACATGGAACACACCCCCCTGTTAGATCAGGCATTGCTCACTCTCTCCTTCCCCAGCAGGACAACTGAACCCCTCCGACCCACCTAAGGACTTCCAGAGCCCCAGCTCACCAAGGGAACCTTCCACAGGCACACCTGGGACATCCTGGGCCCTTCTCCAAACCCGTCAGCCTTGGGGGGACCCTGGGACCCCACGGGTGGGCTGCAGAGCTCCCGCACAAGGGACAGATACAGAATGTGCTGCAGCATGTTCATATGACTGTCTGCCCCATCCCACTGCTCTTCCGTGCACTCTCCAGGGCACAACCAGAGCAGACAGCCTGTCCCCAGGAGCTGGGATGGCAGCATACAGCCTTGCTGTGTGCCCAAAATCAGCTCTGAGCACAGGAAAACTCCTCACCTGCCCTGCCATGCAGAACTGGAAGCACAGCAGAGAGCCTGGCCCTGGCAGAGCTTCAGGGGTGGTGCAGGACAGCCTCCCTCAGCTCAGCTCCTCGATGGAGGGAGGGGTGGCTGTGCTGCTCAGCTCAGCACACCCTGCCTTCCATGTGGAAAGCACTGCCCCCCAACAAATGCCCCCTCCCTCAGGACACTGAGAACCCCCCTCTGTCAGCTGCGGCTGTGGGGGACACAGAGCAGGGATGCAGTCCTGGGAACTGCCTGGGGCCCCAGGCAAGTGGCCCGTGCTGTGCTGTGGGCCCCCCAGAAGAGCTGGCCCCATGGCCAGTTGTGCAGCACTGACACAGGGCTGGGGTCCAGCACAGGGCAGTGGCACCTGAGGGTGGGTGAGCACACCAGCAGGCAGGACAGCAGTGAGCTTTAGGATGACACCTCATCCCTCCACGTCACTGGCAGGAGCAGCAGCACAGAATCACAGAATGGTTTGGGTGGGAAGGGACCAAAGCTCACACAGTGCCACCCCTGCCATGGCCAGGGACACCTTCTCCTGTCCCAGGCTGCTCCCAGCCCTGTCCAGCCTGGCCTGGGACACTGCCAGGGATCCAGGGATAGCCACAGCTGCTCTGGGCACCCTGCTGCCTCACCACCCTCTCAATAAAGCATCTCTTCCTTGTATCTAGTCTAAACTCACCCACTTTTAGTTTAAAAACATTATTCCTTTTCCTGCTACAACAGACCATGCAGATCAGCTCTCATGTGAGCCTTCAGTTACTGTGCACAGAAGAGGCAGATTGGTCCAGGTGCTGTGAGCACAGACAGCTCCTCCACGGGCAGGAACAGCACAGGGAGCAGAGGGACGGAGAGCAGGACAGGGGGCAGGACTGGGGACAGAGGGATGGAGAGCAGGACAGGGGGCAGGACTGGGGACAGAGGGATGGGGCAGAAGGACAAGGAGCAGAAGGACAGGGGACAGAGGGATGGGGGCACGCTCTGGCTTGCTCTCCTGTGCCCCCAGGGAAGGGCAGGGCAGAGCAACACGCAGCATGGCCACACCAGCCCCCAGCTCCGCAGAGGCACTCCTGGGAGGAAGGACGAGACCTGCCGCGGCAGCTCCTGGGGCAGGAGGGAACTGGGGCAAGGAGCCGCTCTCCAGAGTGCCGGTGCCACGAAACGGATCTGAGCCAAGGCTCGTGCCCCGCGCGGTGCTGCGGGAGGGCGCCGGAGCCGCTGCTGCCGCTGCCGGGCACACCGGGGCGCGGAGCTCGG
Organism: Motacilla alba alba; assembly: GCF_015832195.1. Classification (NCBI taxonomy): domain Eukaryota; kingdom Metazoa; phylum Chordata; class Aves; order Passeriformes; family Motacillidae; genus Motacilla; species Motacilla alba. The sequence continues at coordinate 204,654 of NC_052017.1, forward strand.
GGCTCCCGGGCCGGGCCAGGGGGACCCTCCCCAGCCCGGGGACCCTGAGAGCGCAGCCCCGGGCAGCGCTCTGCCCCGGCTGCCCCGCGTCCGAGGCGAGGGGGCTGCGGCACATCCCGCGCAGCGCTGCGCCCTTCCGCTCCCCTCGCCCGCGCTGCCCCATCAGCAGTAACAGTCTGATTAATTCGCTTCCAGCAGGGAGCTGATGGGGCCAATGATGGAGCCGCTGCATCAGGCGCGCTGAAATTGATAGTTTTTCACAGTTACAAATGAGGAGCCTCCTCAGCTGCAAATGGCGCCCGCACAGTCGGACTCCGGTAATGATCATAAAGAGGCTCCTTTAAACTGCGAAAGCCCCTGGGAGCGGGCGGGGGGGGCGGCTGCCGCGCTAATGAGAACTACAAGGGGCGAGCAGGCATGGAAATGGCTCCTCCACTCTTGATGTGCATTTAACTGCTTTTTTAGTGCGGCGGCAGAGCCAGGAACGAAGGAGTGATGAATGCAGCACAAAAGCATTTATTTTCCAATTCGGCAAAGTGGCTACGTTGGGAAATGTATGAATTATTTTAATTCACTCAACTGTCCTGAAACATCACTGAGAGCGAGTGAGCGTGGGGGGAGGGGGTGGGCCGTGCTCAGTGTGTGCTCCAGAGACAGGAATCACTCCTATTCCTTCAACTGCCCCGAAATCTGGGAGATGGGGGTGCCAATGAGGTGCAGTGATGGGGGAAAGCAGTGCTACGTACCCAGCGCCCCAGCACGCAGAGCTCAGCGCGAGGTCGGAGCAGAGGGCTCTGCTGCAGAGCAGGGTCCCTTGGCTGGAGCTGCTCCATGCCTTGCAGGACAGCTTCTGCCCGGGCTGGGACACTGCCAGCTGGCCCTCACTAAGGGGCACGGCCCCAGAGAGGCCCAGAGGCTGTGTCTGACACTCACTGCAGACTCTGGGCTCACAGCCACAGGGCAGAGCTCACACCGGCCCCCCTGCTGAAAGGAACTCCCCTGCCCGCTGTGCCTGCGGGGACAAGGCCAGAAGGGCTACTCACAGGGGTTGGGGCAGCTGCCAGGGATAGCCACGGCCTCGTTCCACTGGTCTGCACTGGAGACAGAGTAGGAGCGCTGGTGCATCCCGTCTGGCTTGGAGCTGAAGCCCACGAGGTTGATGCCGCTGATGGAGCGCTCCGAGTGCAGGGAGGTGCTGCTGGTCGAGTGGGGAGCACCTGCAAGAGAGACCACGAGCACGGACTGGCTGCTGCCTGGGGCACGGCGGAGGAAGGCAGAGCTGTCCCGACCTGCGGCCACACTCCTCGGGGGGCTCCACACGAGGACAGGCTCTCCCTGGCTCTCCTCTGCCAAGGGGTGCTTGTGCATCACCCCGAAGGCGCTGACAGAAGAGCCCAGCACACCCCACTTCCCACAGGGAGCCCCGGCTTAGTGGGTTGCAGTGCAGCACCCTGGGATGCACAGCTGGGGATTCTGGCACACAGCTTCCCCACAGCTGGAGTTCAGTCATGATTTTCACTACAGCCTCTGGCCCCTGGGCAAACCCAAACCCACCCCACAACCAGCACACCCACTTTCATCTCTCAATTTCACTTTTTTGTGCGTCCCTGGCAGGAAATCCAGCCATGCTGGGGGCACTGGGAGAGAGTGTGAAATCACATGGAGGGTGTCAAAGAAACAAGCAGGGGAACAGATGTCTGTAGGCAAGGATGGCAGGTGGAAGCTCCTTCTCCCACTAGCTCAAAACTGCTGCGGCTGAGCCCAGAAACCCGAACCCCCAAGAGAGGAGTGATTTTGGGACTAGAGACTGTCACAGAGGACAAGATCACTCAGTGATGCAAAATGGGTCAAGTGTTTCTGGATTACAGGAATACCCAAAATGTCCAGAATAGCAAACAAAATGGTTCTGGCAGGGAGCACACACACTCCCGTTCAGTCTGCAGGCAATCTGCCACAGAGGACAGTGGCCCGAGGGATCCCACTGCACCTGCCCACCACCAGCCCCCTCCCACGCTCCCCCCAGGCCATTCTGCTCCAGCCACTGCAGAGCAATGCTCTGGGAGCTCAGGGGTGAGAGAAGGGGCCCAGTCCCTACTACAAAGCTGCATCTCCTCCTTCCCTGCCCGGAGGCGCAGACACTGAGCTGGGACTGCCACTGCAGCCCACCTGGCCATGGCCCAGGGCAGGGCCACAGAACAGCTCCAGATGCTGCACAGCCACAGCTCCTGCCCTGCAGTCATGGTAAGCTGGGCTGTGAGGAGCCATTGGTCTGATGGGACTGGCACAAGTGGGAGGCTTCCACGGAAGCAGATGAACACCTGAGGAGGCAGGTCCTCATCGGGAGCTGCTACAGCCAGGACAGCTCACCTGTCCTCCTGTGGGAAACAACATTCACTTGGCTCTCATGGATCCCAGCATGGCTGAGGTGGAAGAGAGCTCTGGCATCATCCTGTGCAGCCCAGCTCAAGCAGGGCTCCCCAGAGCCAGTGGCCCTGGACTGTTTCTGATGAGTCTGGAGCATGTCTAAGGAGGGAGATGCCACAACCTCCCTGGGCAACCTACCCCAGTGCTGCGCCACCCCGACAAAGAGCAGAGCCCCACAAAACCCCACGTGAAGCCCCGGAGCTCATACACAAAGGTATGTTTCTGTCCCTGTTGTTTCCATGAAAACCCAAGTGTTGCTATTTAGATGTGTCCAAGCACAGCCAGGCTGCCGAGCGTGCGACAGGACAGCTCCAGAGTCCAAACACCCCTCCAAAGGCAAGTGCTGAAAGGAGGGGTGAAAGGAGGGGGGACAAGTGCTGAAAGGAGGGGTGACGGGGCCACCAGCCCTGCGCCAGGCATGGCTGCCACCCATCGTCACCATCCTCACCACCACCACCACCATCACCATCACCACCACTCCTTCATCCCCAGCAGGGCACGTACCTCCCCCCCTCCTCTTCCCTGTACTCATCCTGCACCCAAATGCCCTTTCCCTGCAGGGCTGTGCGGGACCCCCTGCCAGCAGTGCCGATGGAGGGCTCGCTGGGACACAGCTCCCTGCACCCCAGAGTGCCACCCCTGGTGACCTGCACCCCAGAGTGCCACCCCTGGTGACCTGCACCCCAAAGTGCCACCCCTGGTGACCTGCACCCCGTGCTCCCACCAGCCTGACCCCGGGGTGCCGGGACCCTGCTTGCAGAGCCCAGCACGCCGCCTGCCTCCAGCCCGGCTGCTGCAGGCTCCCCCTCCCTCCCCTTGCTCAGCGCCACAGAAACACGTGTAGAACCATGACACTGACTTTGCCTCTAATTAGCCCTTAATTTACAAGACACACTCGGAAGGGTAATTAGCTGGCGCTCCGCTCCTGACTGCTGCATCCATCTCCTCTCTGCCTCCTCGTGGGAGGGAGCCTGCTGCTGCTGAAGCAGGGACAGCGCTGCTCTCCTGGGACTGGGATGAGCTTGGTCCTGGGAATGGTGCTGCTGGGCTGGGCTGGGCTGGGCTGGGCTGGGCTGGGCTGGGCTGGGATGGGATGGGATGGGATGGGATGGGATGGGATGGGATGGGATGGGATGGGGTGGGGTGGGATGGGATCCATGGGATGGGATGGGATGGGATGGGATGGGATGGGATGGGATGGGATGGGATGGGATGGGATGGGATGGGATGGGATGGGATGGGATGGGATGGGGTGGGATGGGATGGGATCCATGGGATGGGATGGGAGGGGATGGGATGGGGTGGGATGGGATGGAATGGGATCCATGGGATGGGATGGGAGGGGATGGGATGGGAGGGGATGGGATGGGATGGGATGGGATGGGATGGGATGGGATGGGATGGGATGGGATGGGATGGGATGCTCAGAGCTCAGTGTCTGCCAGCACCAAGCCCCAAGTGCCCCCAGCCCTGGTTATGGCCAGAGCCATGGAGCAGAGGAAGGTGAAGAAGGGAGAGCAGAAACAGAGGGCCTGGGAGAAGCTCCTCCTGCAGAGGGGAAAGTCCTGCAGGGCCCTAGGGAGTGCAGATCTGACCCCTGCTCCCTCACCCAGCCAGGCCAGGAGCCCCAGCCCACCAGGAGAGGCCCTTTCATCACACTTCTGAGGAGCAGCACAGGCTGCCACCAATCCCAGTGTTCATCTTGAAAGAAAGAACAGCTTCCATCATCCTCTGCAGCCCCTCCAAGCTCCCTGCACCTCCCTCCAGCTGTGGGGAACTCCCTCTCAGCCCAGCCAGTGCTCACTCACAGACCTTGCCCTGTGCAGCTCTGGCTTCTCCCAGGGAGCTGCTGGGTGCTCCCAGCAAGGCCAGAGCTCCCAGCAATTGCATCCCTTTGGAAGTGACAGCCTGGCAGCTGCTGGATATGTCCCCCATCCATCGGGTAAGTGACAGGTGACATGTGAACAGTACCTGCCTCTGGGCCACCACCTGCAGGAGCTGAACCCCCAAACTGCTGGCAGTTCCCCAAGTCCCTCTCCCAGTCAGTTTCCTCAAGCCCCCCAAAAGAGACTCACATGGCTCCCTGATGCCTTTTCAGTACAGCCCACCTGACAACATGGCACTGGATGGAAAATCACCTAAAACCAGAAAGGCCTTTTCCCAGGCATGTTTTCCATGTGGCAGCCCAGATGCTCTGGGAAACACCTGGATCACAGCAAACTGGGAATTCCTCATGAGAGTGAGGCTGCCCAGGGAACTGGGTAAAAGGGAATTAGCCAAAAGTGCACCACCAGTCAGGAAGGAGATAATTTGCAGTCACTTGAGGATCTTTTTAGTATCTCTTTAATATTTTCAAGAGCAATTTGGCAAAATAAAACACAGGGGCTGGTGAAATTCCCTGGTGACATTATGCTGGATGCTGCTACCAGGCCCTTACAATGTGGAGGAAACCAGTTCTGGCACAGGGAATGGGCTATGCTAATTTTGAAGAGGCACCAGCTGAAGGGCACTTCTGGGCTCCCCGTGGGTCTATGGCCAAGGACAGGGCAGGTCTTTCCTCTGGAGTGCCAGGCCTGCTCCCTCACAGGCAGAGGAACTGTCAGCGTGCGGCTCAAGGTGGTGATGGAGGAGCTCCAGGATGGGTGAGGACACCCTGGCCTGGAGCAAACCCTGTGTTCTCTGGTACTGCAGAGGCCAACAGCACAGTGCAGATGAATGCTATCAACTGTCTGCCAAGCGGTGTCCCAAGGAGCCATCAGTCACTCTGCCCCTCAAACACTTGTTGCCAACACGTCATCATTTATTCCAAATAAAAACCAGGATTATTGTGAGTCATCTCAGCGTACGGGCTCCCCAGAGCCTGGCTGGAGCCTGCAGCTGAACACGCCTCAAAGCCTCCCCAAAAGCTACAGCACCTCAGGACTCTGAGCTGGACTGAACACAACTCCAGCTAGTGGGAAACCTCTACTCCCAGAATCCAACCAGCTCCTGAGGGGAGGCGGGAGCCAAGGAGCCTGGTAGAGCTGCCTGCCTGTGAAAACCCTGCTGGGAGGACAAAACCCACCTCCCACGTCAACGAGCCAGCAGCTGCCGTGGCAGGAAGGTGGCTGTCCTGGGAGCCCCTGTGGCTGCTGTTCCCAGAGCCAGGAGTCTCTGTCAGGCTGGGTTTCTAAAGGAAGCACTGCATGCTGTTACCTGGACATGGCTGGCTCCTTCCTCCTGAACAGCTCCATGAGTCCCAAACACATGGGCTGGCTCCCAGCACGCAGGAGCCCCAGGATGCAGACGTGTCATTTGAAAGACATCACCTCCGGGCTCTCCTGGGAGCTGCCCCCACGCTGAGCACCCACACAGCTCCCAGGCCTGGTGGGGCACGTTCTGGGGTGACAGACAGACAGGTGCTCTTCCCAGCTCTGCCAAGCTGAATGTCTGTGTGGAATCACTGATCCAAACTGGGCCACTGAGGATTCCCAGCCCAGCTCCGGAGCAGGGCCATCAGGATCTGCCAGCTTGCACACAGCAGGAGCCATTGCCTTGCACTGGGCCTCACAGATGCTCTGACACAGGGAATCTCCCTCCTGTCTCAGTGCTGCCCTTGCAGAGCATGGTTTTGGACATCTGCACATGCAGATGTAACTAGTGACACCCCAGCTCCTACCAAAGCTGACTCGTGGTGGGTACAAACCATCAGGACAGAAATCTCTGCATGGTGCCAGTGTCTCTGGACAGCTGAGAGCTGGGCTGGCTGCAGCAGCAGGATGGGGAGGGCTGGCCACGACACTTCCCACTCTCCAGCCAAAGCTCCAGGACACGCAGGATGAGCCAATGCTTCTCCAGCCAACACACCAATTCACCTCTGGTTTAGAGGGTGACCGACCCCTTACAGGGTCAGGTACAGCCCCACAGGGCCCAAGAGACTGGAGAAGCCTGGCAATGGGCACCTCAGCGACTGCCCCCACAACCCTGCACCGAGAGCACTGCGGGCAGCTGCAGCTGCTCTGTCTGTCTCCAGCCTGAGCCCTGCACCAAGTCCCCACACAGAGCCAGCTGAGGCACCCCACACCCACCAGGGAGCAGCTCCATGGCCAGGGAAGGCGAGCTCTGCAAGGGAGGGGAGGATTTGTGGAACAGCAATGGCAGACCTGGAGCCAGGGAGTGGCCAGAGGAGCCCCCAGACTGCCCAAGCTTTGCTGCACAGCACAAAGCCACACCACAGGTCTGCCCCTCTGTCACTCCTGCCCGAACAGTGATGGATCTGTCAGAAATCTGAGCCTGACTTGAATGCTGCCCGTGCCAGAGAGATCACAGTGATGCTGGGTAAGTGGTTCCAGTGGTTAATTGCCTTCGCTGCTGAAATCTGGGCCTTATTTCTGGCCTGAGTTGTGCTCCTTCTGCCATTGTCACCGGATCCTGGTACATTTTATCTGATAAAGAGCTCTCTCACCAAATTTCTGTTCCTATACAGGTATTTACAGGTGTTGAAATTACCTCTTAACCTTTTCTCCAGTAAGTTAAATACATTGAGCTCGTCGAACCTTCCTACAAGGTGATTCTGAGAGCAGTTCCTGGTTTTTACAGCCTTTCCTGTCCATCATTGTTAGCCTCATCCTGTGGACACATAAATACATTAACCTGAGCTCTGTGGAAGTCCTCTCCACTCCAAAACTCACTGTTACCATCCACACCTTGACCACACCTTCTACAACTCCTGAGTTAAATAATTCAGCCTTGCTGATTCCAATGTGTCCACATCTACCTGCTGTTTAATTTGCTGCCTAATTACAGCTGGAATATGAAGAATTCATCATTCTGTGCAGAGATACATCATCTTGCCTCTTCCCAAACACCAACACAAGTGTTCACTGAACACTTTGCTTTTTCTCCTTATTAACCACTCTATTATTCCCATACAGTAATGAAAGAATGCCGGGGTTAGGATTCATTAGTTCCTAATACACTTAAAAATAGCCTTTCAATGTCTGTAACTCTGCTGGTTCCTGTTCTGCATCCCCTCGTGCAGCCGTGGCAGTGCAGGCTCCTGCGCCAGCCACGGTGGAAGGTGAGCTGGGAAAGGAGCTCCTGGTACTGGATCCATCACTTTTATTTGTATGTTATGTGGAAACTCCATGGAACATGAATAGTTGAGGATCAGAGACTTGGTGAGATACATGAGCAGCGACTCACGGGGTGACAGAGCCACCCAAGGAGTGGCAAAGACGAGTCTTTGGCATGGAATGGTGGTGAAGGAGACCAAGACAGAGAGAGCGCCAGGGAGGACACGGGAGCTGCCCTGTGCTCAGCACCTGGAGCAGGAACTGAGGCACAGGAGCTGAGTTTTTGCCAAGTAAAGCAGCTGTGAGAGTGATGAAAGAGAGGTTTTCCTCTGGGAGAAGGGAACAGCAGTGAAGTGACAGACTTGTGCAGATGTCCCCAAAATGGGGTGGGCAGTGTTAGTGTCCCCACCAGCTGGGACACCCCTGTCCCCACACAGAAAGAGATGGGGGGTTCTCCCCAGCAGTTGTGCTGTGCTGGTGCTCTCACTTCATCAGTGACTTTGTTCCTAAATCCCTCATCACCACCATTTGTCAAACGTTGTTTAACTCCCTTCCTAGATCTGGTGGGCACGGAGTGGGATGCAGGGCAGCGTAAGGCTGCCCCGAGAGCCCGGAGCAAAGGTGACACAGCCCTTTGTGTGGCTGCACCAGTGAATCTGGAAACGCGAGGAGCTGGAGCACTTCCCATGAAGCCAGGAGGGTCACTTCGAGGGCTGCTCACAATTCATCACTGCTGGGGCACGTCGGGCAGGGAGCGCTGGCATGGGAGCGGCAGCGGGAGCCTCCTGCAGCTGGCTGTGCCAGACTCCAGTGCCACAGCCACAGCCTCCTGCAGCTGGCTGTGCCAGAGACTCCAGTGCCACAGCCTCCTGCAGCTGGCTGTGCCAGAGACTCCAGTGCCACAGCCACAGCCTCCTGCAGCTGGCTGTGCCAGAGACTCCAGTGCCACAGCCTCCTGCAGCTGGCTGTGCCAGAGACTCCAGTGCCACAGCCTCCTGCAGCTGGCTGTGCCAGAGACTCCAGTGCCACAGCCTCCTGCAGCTGGCTGTGCCAGACTCCAGTGCCACAGCCACAGCCTCCTGCAGCTGGCTGTGCCAGAGACTCCAGTGCCACAGCCTCCTGCAGCTGGCTGTGCCAGAGACTCCAGTGCCACAGCCACAGCCTCCTGCAGCTGGCTGTGCCAGAGACTCCAGTGCCACAGCCTCCTGCAGCTGGCTGTGCCAGAGACTCCAGTGCCACAGCCTCCTGCAGCTGGCTGTGCCAGAGACTCCAGTGCCACAGCCTCCTGCAGCTGGCTGTGCCAGACTCCAGTGCCACAGCCTCCTGCAGCTGGCTGTGCCAGAGACTCCAGTGCCACAGCCTCCTGCAGCTGGCTGTGCCAGAGACTCCAGTGCCACAGCCTCCTCCACTCCAGTGCCACAGCCTCCTCTGGCTGCAGCTTCCAGCTCCTGCTCAGCACCTACCCATTCCCTTATCATGTTGCTGTTAATTTTATCACTTTTCAGACACACACACAGAGACAGCTGCACAAACCACTGCAGCACCAGCAGCCAGTTCCTTCTGCCTGCTCCTGCCCCTTTTCACTATCAGGACAGAGAACAAACAGTTTACATCTCCTCTCCACCACAACTGACATATTTTTAAGCAGTTCAACCTTCCTTTTAACTTTCTGGTATCCGGTAAAATATTCTTTAAAAACTCCTAATTACGCTTCACTTTTTATTTCCCTGTTTAAATTCCTTCTCCCAAAAGATCTGGCATGTAATTGCCTCCAGCTCGGTGAAATTGGCTCAGACACATTTTTGTGTGCATGTGTCTG